>NW_026533190.1:2140000-2372500 GCF_028296485.1 Oppia nitens
GTATGTATGTATGTATGTATGTATGTATGTGTGTGTGTGTGTGTGTGTGTGTGTGTGTGTGTGTGTGTGTGTGTGTGTGTGTGTGTGTGTGTGTGTGTGTGTGTGTGTGTGTGTGTATGTATACGTGTGTTTGTATGGCTTCCCTTCCCTTCCGAAACCAAACAACACATACAGTATATAATATATAAATTATTACCAGAAAAAAACTGAGAGAAAAATTTATTTGAAGAAAAAAGCAGTTTTTTTCGTTGTTGCTCTGTCTTTGTTTGGCCAAACAATAAGCAAAAAAATATATATATATTATATTTTCGAAAGTCAGGAGAGAGAGAGAGAGAGAGAGAGAGAGAGAGAGTTAGTGGATGAGTGACTGAGTGAGTGAGAGAGAGAAAGAGAGAGAGAGAGAGAAATATGTATTTCTATGGGAAAAAAATTACTAACATTTGTGTCAATAATATCTGCTGATAATGTACTGTATTATACATATAATTTATATATAAAGTATATTTTTGTGTGTATGTGTGTGTGTATAGTACAGTATTGGCTTATTTGAACATAGATTTTCAATAGATATAGTATATATAAAGTGTATATAACTAATAATACAATTGTTTAATATATATATATATAAATTGCCGCCAACCAAATGTACCCAAAAAAAATTACAGTAAATTTAGCTAAATTTAATAATCATGTTTTTTGTTGTTGTTGCTATTGCTATTGTATGCACATAAACTAGCTAAATTAGGCTAACAATAAATTTATATATATATATATATATTTGATTATTTTTTTTATGGCTACTAGTTATGGAAAATAAAATTTACAAAATCAACAATAAATACAATTATCTTAATTTTTTATTTCTTATTTATATATATTTTTTTTGAAATAACATAAAATAAAAATAAAAAAGTTTTCAATTGTAGTCAAGGATATTGTGTCTAAACATTTTATTGAATTATACTATATATATATATCGTATATTTTTTTGATTATTGATTATTATTATTTTTTTGATTAGTATTAGTATAGTATTAAAAATACTAAACATTTTTTTTAAAAATTAAAAATAATATATATTCAATTCAATTTTTTTTATCTATGTTTTTATATTTTTTTTAATAAATACACTAATTAATTAATAAAATTTTAAAGTAAATATTTTGTTGGCACATTTTTGAATATTTTTATTAATATTTTTTTAAAATAAAATTTAATTTGATTATATTTCACATTAGTTTTTATGACACATTTGTGTCACACGTATTATTATTATTATTATTATAATTTATATATACGGCATATAGTGTGACCAGATTTTTTCCCGGACATTTTACGCAAACATGTAATTGTTAATTTACATATATAATAATTATATATATATATAATAGTTAGATAATAATATTTAAATATTATTGAATAATTTATAATGATAAATCTAAATTTTTTTAATATTGTAGCTAGGTACAAAAATTTTTTTTGGCAAATATTAATTATTTAACAATTTTTTTTCGTCACTAAACAATGGCCACAATAGTTACAAAAGGTTGCGAAATGATAACAAAAATATAAATAAATAAATTAATAAATAAATATAGATAGAGATATTCAGGGAGATTTAAAAATAAATTTAAAATTATTACTTTTAAATATACAAAACAAAAAATGTAAACCCATTATTAATAGTCATATTAGCGATTATACAGTTAGATAACAACAACAAATACTGTTAAAATTATTTAAATTAAATAATTAATTTATAAAAACTGAATATCTATCATAAATTGTAACGACAACAGCAATAACAACAAAATAAATGAAATATAGATTTAATTAAAAACAATTATAGCAAATAAATAATATGGTAATAATAATAATAATATCGTAAAATAAGAAATAATAATTTAGTAATAAATAAAGTGTTAACAAATTTTTTATTTCTATTTGTCATATAATTATTTTATTTTGTTTTTATTTTATTGATATTTTATTTTTATTTTACTATAGTATATATTCATATTATATAAATACTGTATATTACTATAATAATTGAGAAAAATCTAGATTAGAAACTAGATATTTATACTAGCATAATTATAATAAATATAAATTTAATAATAATAATAAATAAATAAATAAACATAATTTACTAGTTTATTATTATTATTATTATTATTATTATTATTATTATTATTATTATTATTATTATTATTATTATTATTATTATTATTATTATTATTATTAATACCATTCATGAGAAAAATAATAATTATTATTTTACTAATACTTTGTACTAATAATACTTATTTAAGAAAATTGTTTGGCAAATATCTAATAGTCATAATCATATGATAGGCAAACAAAAAAAAATGCTAAAACAACCAATTATTTTAACCAATTTTTGTATTTTTTTTAAAAAAAAATTATTGGTTATTATTACTAAAAAAAACTATATATTTAATTTATTTAATAAACAGTTATACAACGACTATCCCTAAAAATGTTATTAAAAAATTTGAAGAAAAAATAAATAAATAAAAAATATAGTATTTTTTATTTAAATACTTTTTACTTTTAGTTTTATTTTATACAACAACAAAAATTTAACTATTTTTGCTTATATATAGTTTGTTACTAAAATAATTTCAACCCAAAATGTTTTTTATTATAATTTAAAAAATAATAATTTAACTAATAATTTAAATACACTAATTAGCGTAGTATTATACAAATATACAGGGTTAATTGTTTTTAAATGTTATTTGATTTATTTAGTATAAAATAACACACAGAAAGTTTTAAAAAATAAAATAAAATTATTTAAACTATTTACTGAATATAACTTTTTTTGATGTTTTTATTATTATTTTTTTTATAAATATCTACTAAATGCTATTGTTGTGTATAACTAGTCTTATTTATATATTCAAAAAAATTTCATGTTATAGCAAAATTACTAATAGCATCATGTACATATATTCATATATATATATATATTATACTATAACATTGTTGTCTACACAATATACAGTATATAATATAGTAAATTAAAATTAGATAATTGCAAACAACAATAAAAAACAAGTTGACAAATTGAGATTAATCGGCGCTTTATAACTACAATTAAAAACATTTTATAAATATACTGTATATTAGTATATCTATATATATAGATAATATAATATATTTAAACACATGTTTGATAATATATACAGTATATATATATATATATATATATATATATATATATATATATATATATATATATATATATATTATAAGTTTTTACATAAAAACAGTTATTTGCTAATTTATCGTTTTTGTAAATTATCATTAACTTACTTTTAAAAATATAATTATAATAATCTATTATTTATTAATTAGAAAGTCGTGTATAATAATTATCTTAATAATAATTATTAGTTAATATATATATATTTATTTATTTATCTAATTGACTCATGATTTATTAACAATTAATTTTTCTAACTAGCATGTTGACTTTAAATTTTTGTAATTGTAATTGAAAATTGTAAAAATTTTTATTTATTTTTTTTAAACAGGGTTAATTGTCACATTGAGTAAATTATCACTTACAGTTTATATGCCAACAAATTTTTATAGCTAAAATATTTTTGTTGTAATTTTTAAAATTAAGTTCAAAATAACCTTAAATAATATTTTGTTAAAAATAAATAAATAAATAATTTGGCTATATTTAATATTATTTTATTGTAACCATTTTTAAACAGGCATATTTATTTATTTTTTTTAAAAAAAGCATCCTATTGGTTGGCTCATTAGTTAAATATATCTATTTTTATAATATATATAATATTTGTAACCAAATTTTTTTGTTGGGTGTCTTTTTTTATATTTTTTTATAAATGTTAAATTTTACAACATTTGTTTGCATTCAATTTAACTTAATTACAAAAAAATAAATAATAATTATGTATGCACTTGAAATACACACACACTTATATATACAGTTAAAATAACAACAATAATAAAAGTAATTAGTTTTAATATAAATAAATATGAAATGTTATGTTTAATTTTAATATTGTAGTGAACATTAAATGCTAGATTTATTAATAACATATTTACTGTATTAATAAGTTTTAAAAGCTTAATATGTATTACTATTTTTTTTTGGTAGTAATATTATTTAAATAATAAATATCATATAATGTATTTAATAATAAATAATTTTAATACTATATTTATAATATTTTATACCGGTATATACTTTATTTATAAATATAATAATTTTATTACAGATTTGTATACATATTTTGTGTGTGTGTGTGTGTGTGTGTGTGTGTGTGTGTGTGTGTGTGTGTGTGTGTGTGTGAGTGTATAAAATGTTTTTGACATTTATTACTTTAAATCTTTAAACGACATAAACATAAAGTATTATAGCAATTATTATTATTATTATTATACTGTAGTGTTTATTTATATCTATATTTATAAATTACATGTTTTTATATATCATATATACTTTATATACATTATATTAATATGTATTTAAAAAACAGTTTGCTTTTGACAGCACACACACAAACATAATATACAGTATATATAATCAAAAAAAAATCAAAAATAAAAAACCATTACTTCCTTTATCTAAATTTTTATGACAAAAAATACATTTTTTCATCAACTTTCTCAAAATAAATGTTAAATTTTGTTAAATTAAAATGTTTTGACTTTTAGTCCAATTTATACAATATATAAATTAGTGTATAGGTATATATAGGTATATATATATATATATATATATATATATTACATATCATTATATGGTGCTATACATAACTATAAAGTTATAATATAAAAAATAAAAATAATAATAATAATAGTTCTCTACATTAGTATGAAATTTATAGTTTTAAATGTATTATAAAATTTAAACAAAACTAAATATTATTAACCGTGAAAAAAAACAAAATTAATATTACTTTTTATTTTTGTTTAAAAAATAATAAATAACTACTGACTCTACAAACACCCGCCCCCTACCCTCCCCCCTAAAAACAATTTAAATGTCAAAAAACTCATCATCTATGATGTCAATCAATATTTTGTTTGCATGTTTATTATGTGTGTGTGTGTGTGTGTGTGTGTGTGTGTGTGTGTGTGTGTGTGTGTAACCAAAAATATATGATTACTTAATCAACATATAGTTTATAATACACTGCATATAATGTATTATTATTATATATTTTTTATACATTATAGCTAATAAATTTTCTAAAAAATAAATATATATATTTTTATTTATACATAATAAATAAAAGTTATTTTATTTTATTTTTTAAAAGTTTATTTAGATTTATTTAGAAGTTTGATATTATTAATTTAAATATATGTTTATATAAATTAAAATATATAAAATTAAGATATACTACTGTATATATCAATTTATAATATTATATACACTAAATACTCAATACAATAATATCTTTATTACACAATTATATTGACAGCTCTATTGAAAAAGTTTTGTTAAAATAATAATAATAAATTTTATAAATTTAAAAAATATAGTATACATATATAATAAAGTTTTATTTTTGATATTGATGATTTATGAATTATTTATATCATCTATAAATCATTTATTGCTTGATTGAATCAATAACAAAAATTATTATATCATGCTATATTTATAAATTATATAATATAATAATAATAATAATGTTCAATAATAAATAAAATTAAAATTATACAGTACATATATATTTTTAAAAAAATATTAGGAAAATAAATTATTAATTATTTGTTGAATAAAATAAAATAATTATTTGTAGAATTAAAATAAAAATAATTATTTATTTATTTAAATATTATTTATTCAGTATAATTTAGTTAACTAATTAATTAATTAATTGATTAGATAGATAAATAAATATCTAGTTTTCGTACAGTAGTTTTTTCTTGTATAATTAGTATGTAATTAAAACACATATAATGTATATATTTAATTATTAATTATATTTTTATAATCAAATTGTATATCAAATGAACTAACTTATAAATAATCAATTTGTTTTTAATAAAGCAGCAAAACAATACATAACTATATTACCAAATAATAATTATTATATATTAAATGTGATATTAAATTTCAAGTCAAATATCCGGTTTATCCAATTGCCTGGATTACAACATATACATTATTAGCTAATATATTCAATATCATAATAAATATATATATATAATATTATTAGTATTAGTATTTTTCTATATTAAAGCTAAATAACAATAATAATTATTATTATGACAATTCAATAAAAACCACGTATAGTAGTAGTGTTTAAATTTTGTTTTTATTTTATTAAAAATTTTTTTAAAAAACATTAATATCTTTTATTTCTATATAAACATTAATCATATGATATACAGTATATAAATTATATATTTATTTACTGTATACAGTATAATTTAATATAGTATCTTAATAAGTAGTTATTAAATTCAGAAAAAAACACATAAAAATAATATTAAAAACAAAAAATATATATATAATAGCATTAGTGAAAAAATCAAAATTGTTGAACTAAATAATAATAATTAATATAATGATATTTTTTTTTTGATAAATAAAACAAACTTAACTTTAAACAATAATTTAATTCAAATAACAATGTTATCGGCAATAATCGATATAATAATAATAATAAATAATAAAAAATAATGTTTTCAATTAAAAATAAATAAATAAATAATAACCTTATTTCCAATAATTTCACAAACAATAATAATAATATACAGTAATTATTTAGGATATTGTAAATAATTTTTTGTTTGTTTTTCGCTTTTGTTTTAATTAATTTATAATAATTAATGGATTTTTAATTTTTCTAATTATAACTATTAATTAAAAAAAATAAATAATGATATTATCTGCTAGCATAAAACATATATAATTTATAAAATATATATATACCAGTAAAATATATGTGACATCAAAAAACATTAAAAGATTAGAGCAAAACATGTTTTAACTAAATAATAAAATATATTATATTATTATATGATATATCAAACAAACATTGCATGCAATATATATGATATAAGCTATTATACAATTAGTATTTATTTTATTTTTTTGTTGTTTTGTTGCTTTGTTAATCTTACATAATAGTAGTGATTAATTAGCGTAAAAATATATATAGAATAATAATAATAATAATAATATAATAATGAAGTTTTACATATAATAAAAAAAATTAAATAAATAAAATAATATCTGATAAAATTTAGCATAAATTTTTAACTAAATAAATATTAAATTTACAACAACAAAAACAAAAATTACAAATAAACAAAATTATATAAATATATTAAAATCTTTTTATTATTATAATTATTATTATTTAATTTTTTTTATTTAAAAAAAAGATTAAATTAAAATTAATGTCAACTAACATTAAAAAATATGATTTTATTATTATTATTATTGCTATTATTATTATTAGAAATGTAATCAAAATTTAACAATTTCATCATTTTTTTACAGCAATAATTTATTATTTGTTTATATTTCATAAATAAAACAAACAACGATAACAACAACAACAAAATTATTTCAAAAAACTATTTGATAATCACTAAAGCAGTTAAAAGTAATTTAAAACATAAGATAAATATAGTGCTAAAAATCAACATTTTTATTGCAAACATATCTCCGTATGTAATATGTTATATAAATATATATTTATATAATTTTATTATTATTATTATCAAAATAATTTTAATAGTATATATATATATAAGGCCACACACACACACACATTGCTATATTTACTTATACAGTATCGTATGTATACTAATATTTAAAGATGTTTTATTTGTTGATGAGTTAGAAAAATATTTTTTAATAACATTTTCAATCTTAAGACTACATTAAATAATTACATATAGAAAAAAACATAATACAGTATATCGTGTTATTTATTATTGTTATTATTATTTAAAACAACAAATAAAATAATACTTTAAAAAAACAAAATAATAAGATTTCAATATTTTATTTTATTTCAGTTATATCAAGTTTATCTTTTACTTATTATTATTATTTACAATATTATTGTTAGTATATTTGTTTTAATATGAAAATCAATTTTCCAATGAATATAAATATAACGTTAGGTTTAAAAATAATAACAAAAATTATTTTAGTTTTTTTTTCTAAGAATCCATTCAATCATTTCTATCCATTAAACAGAATCTCAGTTTTTATTACTCTCTCTCTCTCTCTCTCTCTCTCTCTCTCTCTCTCTCTCTCTCTCTCTCTCTCTCTCTCTATCATAATCTATCAAAATATGATATATTAAAAATAATTTAAATATTTGAATACCATATATTTGTTTATTTTATTTTATTTTAATGTTAACGATACTTAGGCAACAAAATAAATAAATAAATAAATAATCAATGCATTTTCTATTATTATCAAATATATATACTGTATAAAAGTGCAATTATATTTTATATGATAAAGCATTTTTTTGGCTAACAAACATACAGTATATATATATATACATAAACAAAAAAATTTTGCTACCCCACCAACATAATCACTTGGTAATAATAATAATATAAAACAATAGTTTGCTGGATACAATTATAAAAAAACTATAGCAAAAATATAGTACAACAAAATAAATCAAAACAAAATAAAATAAGTGAATGGATTGTAACATTGTTTGGCTAAAAAAAATAATAATATAATTTTTATTTATTTATTTAATTTTTTTTGTTTTTTAAAAATAAAATTTATCACAAATTACTTTATAATTGAAATTCATTGTATAAATTGTATACATTATATACTGTATACAATACTGTATATTAAATAATATAATTATTTTAAATCATTCAACCTGCATGATAATTATATAAATTTATATAAATTAAATATTATAATTATTATTATATAAATTATATATAATACAATACATCAAAATACACACACTCACACACACTACAAATTATTTATATATATATAATTTATATGTTTATATACATACAATATAAATACAGTATATAATAAAAATTATATATGAACAATATTTACAGATATAAATTTTGACTGGATAATTATATAGTGTAATGTTTTATTATAACTTTGCCATTCATGCATTTTATATACAGTAAATATATATATATATATAAGTAATGACTATATAATAAATAATATATTGTATCTGTATATTGTTATATAACTAATAAAATTAAATAAATCACAACTAATAAAATCATATAATAATAACAACAACAATAATAATATAAATAATAAGTAATACAATAATGTGTAATACAATTTTAAATTTGATGGGTAAGCAAACAGTATTAACCAACTTTATATTAAATTACAATTTTTTGTGGTTTGTTTTTTATTATTAGTATTATATTATATTATTACCAATTATTAAAATTATTTAATTATATTTAAGTAATTTATTTTGTTATTTCAAAAATTATAAGTGTAATATGCCTGTATAAAAAATAATAATAATAATGATTGATATTCATAATATTATTAATTGAAATACTTTTTATGTTTAACAAAATAATTGAACAAAAAACTATAAGTATATTGATCTCATTGAAAAAAAACTAAAAAAATTTTAAATAAAATTATCAACGCTATAGTTTTTTAATATATATATATATATATATATATATATATATATATATATATAATCTTATTTTAGTTAAATTACATTTAACTGAGGTATTTAAAAATTTATTTTTAAATATCATACTATAATACAGTGCATACATACACATACAAACACATAATTAATTAGCTAAACTATTATAAAACGTGCTAAACAGATGCATAACTTAATTATGCTTGAAAATTTTTTAATATTATAAACTTAAAATATATATTTACTGGTAAAGTAAAATTAACTTTTTTTAAAAAAAAAATTTCATCATATAATCATGTTTAAACATAGATATATATATATAAATGCATGAAAACTATTGTTAATCATATTAACTTTAATTAATAACAAACAAAAAACAAAATATTTATATATATATTATATATTTCTAATAGATAATAATTATTAAACAATTTTTTTTAAATATAATTTTTAAAATTAAAAACACATACATATATATATATATATATATATATAATTATAATCGTCATATAAATTATGTAAATCTAAACTTTTCATATGACTCTCTCTCTCTCTCTCTCTCTCTCTCTCTCTCTCTCTCTCTCTCTCTCTCTCTCTCTATCACTCACTTATATTATATAACTATTGCTATTATCACACGGTTTATGTTTTTAAAAAAAATTTCATTTTGGTTGAGTTATCCTTGAATTTTGTTTGAATAATATGAGTGCACTTTTTTTTGTTGTTGGTTTGTTATTTGGTTTCAATTTTCAGTGAACGACACATCACTTATATATATATATATATATATATATATATATATATATTTATATCATATAATACTATCAGTAATACTGTGTTTGATTGTACTGTTTGGTTGTATGTGTTAATCAAAATAAAAAAAAACAAAATAACAAAATAATAAATTTTATTAATTATCGATAACTATTACTAAATAAATATAGAAATATTACAGTTAAATATGATTAGAAATTTGTTATTTTTGTATATATATATATATATTAGATTATCTAATATTAATATGAGATTAAACCAAATAAATAGTATACTATGCACTGTACTGTACAATATATCTATACATTTAAAAATAAAAAATTTCATATAAATTAATTTTTTTTATATATAAAATCTAAAATGAAAAAAAATCAGTATTTAAAAACAAATATAATCTTTTTTTATATTTAAAAAAAATATATTTACAGCACTGTTAAGTGTTAGCACCATTTAAGAAAAATGAGCATGCTCAGCATTTATTTATTTTTTTGAATTTTATTTTCATTATCAACTTTAAAAAAATTTTTTTTTTTATATATATCTATTAAATATTTGTGTTTGTTTGCTAAATAAATTGTAAAATAATTATATACAATATATAAAGTGTACTGTGTATGAATTATTTATTTATTTTAATTTTAATAAAAATAATTATTTTTACTATGCTATTAATTTTTATTAACTAATAAAGTATATGTAATACTGTAATGATATTAATGATAATAATAATAATAGTACAGTACATATACCGTAATTAATTAATATTTGTCATATCATTGTGTCTAGTTGCAATAATTTTTTTTTTTTAAAACAATATTTCCTATAAAAATTTTGCATTTTATATATAAATATCTAAAATAATAAAATTAAAAAATTAAAAGTAATTTTTGTTTTGCTTTATAATTTTGTTATTTTTTTTGTTACTAATCAGTTACAAAATATTTTTTAATTTTAATTTAAATAAAAATAAAACAAAAATCATTATCTAATAGTCATATACATTGTACAATAAAATGTTGCTAGATAATTTTCGTGTATCTATTGTAGTTATAATCAATAATCATTCAATAATATAATAATAAATAAATAAATAAATATTGTACATTGTACATTATTTTTAATAAAAATATTTTCAATAAATAATTGTTTTTTATAAAAAAAACACGTACTGTACATACGTAATATAATACAGTACAGTATATATATTACGCGCGCGATTAATAACTATGTACAATGTACAGTATACTACAAACAATTATATTGTACTCTCTCTCTCTCTCTCTCTTTAATAATTTATTGCTTTTGTGTTGCTTATTTTTAGAAAAATGTGAAAAAAAACTATTAAAAAAAACTAAAATTTTAACGTGAATCACGTGACCATCCAATAGCACCACCAACACTAACAACACCCGCCATGCACAAAATACAATATTTTAACGCACGATAGATGGCACGCGTTGAACGCGCGTGCGTGAATCGAGAGAGAGAGAGATTGTACATTGTACAATGTATATATATATACAAACACTATACAGAGTATACACTGTACATTCTACTGTACATTCAACACAAAACAAAAAAAAAATTGTTTGACTGCACACACACACACACACACTGTACATACAGTACAAACACACACAACAGTGTGTTTCTAGTGAGACATTGACAGAGAGTTAGTTATAGTGTGATAGAGAGCACACACATAGAGAGAGATATTACTGTATTATTATTATTATACATACAGTGAGTATCAGCAGCAGTGCATACCATACGATAATAATATAATATACTATTACTACAGTGTATAGTGTGTTGTTATGTGTGTGTACTGTACGTATGTATAGCGCGTTTACAACACAACACACACACTATGGAGACTCCATTTTGTTGTTTCGAGAAAATATCAAAAAAAAATATATCCATTAAAACAAAACTAAACTAACAGTGCATTCATTTTTCATTATTATTATTATTATTGGTATACAATAGTTGTGTGTATTATATATGTTTAGTAGTGTTGTGTTTTAGTGTCGTGTCGTGTGTTTAAAGTGTATTAAACAACGGCCAGTGATTACTACTACAACTATATCATCGATAACATCGACGACGACAACAATAACAGACTGGTAGTGGTGGTGACCATAAACCACTACACATATGATAATAATCATCGGGTGCTAAAAGTTTGGCTAACAGACCACATATGGACACTAGTAATATGCGGTGCGCTTCGTATAATCGTACGAAATGCGAGCGCACGGGTCGCGGCTGCGGTGGCGAACCCGAACATTGTCGGGCACCCGACGGTAACGATCGATTGCCGACACTGTGTTTTGCTTTGTGGCAAAATTCTTCGGACAGAGGATTGGTACCCGAATTCAAGGGCTGTTGGGTTGGATCAGCTAAAGATTGTGTCCATCAGTCGCAGTGTATCGAAAACAGACGCGAAGCTAAAAAACAATTATACTTTTGCTGTTGCGAAGGTGACCTCTGCAATACCGATACGTTTCATATACCGACACACAATCTGAGTACTGTTTCGGCTGCGGCCACGTCGTCACTGAACGGCCATCACAACAATAATCCGTCACTCGCTGGCGGCCACCATTCATCTTCCGCCTCATCAGCATCACTACCAGTAGGCGCACTGTCCATTGCGCTGATAACAATTGTACCGCTGCTGACAATAGTAGCACTGGTGGCCATTGCCTGTATGTGTCGTAATTATCGGCAAAAGTGGCGCCAACAAGAAGTGCCAAACGGTGAGGATCCGCTACTGGATCTGTCGCCGCCGTCGCCCTATGTCGGCCTCAAACCGATAACACTGCAAGAAGTTAAGGCTAACGGCAAGTTCGGATCGGTTTGGAAGGCGACCGACGGTTCAGATAATTCGGTTGCCGTCAAGATATTTGCACTACAAGATCGGCAGTCGTGGCAAATTGAACAGGAAGTCTATCGTTTGCCGCAAATGAAACACCAGAATGTTCTGAAATATTTGGGAACCGAACGCCGCGGTGAAGGCCTAAACACCGAGTATTGGCTAATAACTGAATACCATTATAACGGCTCACTATGGGATTACCTCAAAGCCAATACTGTCGACTGGAGTCAGTTGCTTAATATAGCTCAAGGAATAGCCAGAGGTTGGTGTCATTTTGTCATCGATGTTGTTGTTGATTGTATTTGTGTGCCCATTACCTACCGTACCTTAAATATCTATATACCCTCATTGTCTTTCATAGTATATGACTGATGAACTGATTTGATACTCCATTTTTTCTCTCTCATTATCTCTGAACTATCTACCCTTCCCTCCGAAATATATATATATATATATACATAAAGACATAGACATACCCCGTATATTACCACATGTTTTATGAGTATTTTTGTGGAAGAGAGGGGGTATCAGTAATGGACATTAAAAAAAGGTAGAGAGGAAAGTGGTGTGTGAGAGAGAGAGAGAGAGAGAGGGACATTTGTACGTTAAGGGGCCCCACAAACACTATAATATACTACATAGAGAGAGAGACCCCTTTCCCCATATAACCTACCTGTCCATCATCAACATACAATTGTTGCTTTGTTTGTTACTAACCTCTCTCTCTCACTATTACATAGTTTCCCTGTTTTTTGTTTGTTACTTATTATTATTATTATTTTTTGTTAGCGTTAATTGTATCGTTAATTATTAATTAATTGTTTTTCATTGTTTAAGTTAGTTGTGATATTTGCTTTCACTTTTTGTGTGTACAGTATATTTCAAAATTTATTTTTTATTACTAAATATTTTATTTTTAGTTATTTTTTAAATACTATAGTTTAATATCATATATATAGTAAATAGCAATTGATAATATATATATATATATATATATATACAGCCGTTTATTTAATTTTGTATATATTTTTAGATACATAGTATTATATATATATATATATATATATATAATAATAATAATCCTTTTATTCAAATGTTTTACACGATTGTGTCTTTTTTGTTGTTGTTTATTGAGTAAAAAATTTTAAGCCATATTTTTTTCATGCGTTTATATAAAAAAAATTCAAAAAAATATTTTAGTGAAAAATTTGTCGGCAAATTTAATGTAGTTTTATTATTATTATTTTTATATTTATTATTGTTATCATCATTATTTTTATTTTTAAATACATGCTGTTTTCTCAATATGTGTTGAAAAAACTAAATACAATATATATGTATAGATATATTGATATATTGAAATCAAAAAAAAATATAATAACAAAATGAAACTTTTATTTTTGTTGTTGAAATAAATTGTGTATAAAAAACAAACAAAACAAAAATGTGAGAACAGATTGATTGAGATCTAGATTTATCAAACAATTTGACTTTTCAATTGTCTTTATATTATTATTATTATGTATTATAATAAATATATGTATATATTGTGAAACAATTTGATGAATAACTCGTTTTTTTATTGATTTTTATTATTTTGTGTTAGAGTCAGCTAATAATAAAAAAAAGTAAATAATTTTTTTGTGTTATTTGCCGACAAACAGATTAATCGCTGATAAATATCTGTCATCTTTTTTATGCATATTTTTTTGAACAACAAAAACATAATTTACTAATATTTTGTTGTTTTTATTTAATATATTTCTCTATCTCTCACTATTATCTCTGAAAAAATAACTTATTGTTTGTTTATTTCAACAAATTTTTTTTTTGTGAACAGTGACAGTGAAACTGAAAAAATATCTATTTTTAAAAAAAAACTAAACAATTATATAATTCATTCATTATTTTTCGATGACAATTATGAGAGACACATATAATAATAAAAATAGTAATAATATATTAGTTTGTAATTTGAAACCTCTTTTGGCAAAAATAAGTTATTTTTTGACAAATTTTTTTTTGGATTTTGTTTTACTTTTTTTCAACTTATTTTTAGAAAACGATTGTTTGCTTAACTGATACATTGTTTTGTTATTTTGTTTGAAAAAAGGTTTTTTTTGTTACCTTTTTGTGTGTAATATTTTTTTCTCGATCTACTATTCAACCTAAAAATAATTAGTATTTCAATATATCGTTTTGTTTTTTATTTTCGGTTATTTTATTAGTTAGTATTTATATAAAATATTTATTTATTTTTATTATAAAAAAATTCATTATCATTTAATGTCATGTTTTGTTTTAACTTTATATTGTTATTACATGTCATCATAGGATGTGTACTAAAATTTATGAGAGAGAGAGAGAGATGTCTGATTGTGATAATCAGTTGTTTTTTATTGTTAGCTAAATGTTTGAGTTTTGTTTTTTAAAAATTTTAAAAGTTATTATTATTATAATATTTTTTTTATATAAAGAAAAAACACATTTCATTATCATTATCACTACATTATTATTATTATTATATATTATTATAGGCTTAACTCATTTGCACGAAGAGATACCGGCCTCTCATTCATCGCAATTCAAGCCATCGATAGCTCATCGGGACTTCAAGTCGAAGAACGTATTGCTGACCAAAAACCTCAACGCCTGTATCGCCGACTTTGGTCTGGCGCTTGTCTTCTATCCGAAGTCGACGTGCGGCGACGCTCACGGCCAGGTGGGCACCCGGCGCTATATGGCTCCCGAAGTACTCGAAGGTGCCATCAATTTCTCCAGGGATTCATTTTTGCGTATCGACATGTACGCCTGCGGTCTAGTACTCTGGGAGCTTATGTCCCGGTGCCGTAGCAGCCAAGACATGCAGTTGGGCAACGACGGCGACTATCAGTTGCCGTTCGAGGAAGAGGTCGGCCAGCATCCGTCGCTGGAGGATATGCAAGACATTGTTGCCCAACAAAAGCGAAGGCCAGCCATACGACCCGATTGGACAAAACACGACGGTATGAATGTTTTGTGTCACACGATTGAAGACTGTTGGGATCACGACGCCGAAGCTCGGCTATCGGCTTCGTGTGTCGACGAAAGGATTAGCGCCGTAATTCTCTGTCCAAATGTTATCACCAATTGATTTTCAAAAGAGAGAGAGAGAGAGAGAGAAAGAAAAAGAGACTTATGGTGTGTGTGATGTGTGGGTGACATGAAAATGAAAACAAAATGAACGACAAAATGTTAATATGAATCCTATTATTTCATAATTATCGTAATATATATGTATATAATAAGTATATATATATATATTGTGTGCGAATATGTCTATATATATATATATATATATATATATATATATATATATATAGTTTTTAATTTTTAAATAACTGAGATCCCATTTTTTATTATTTTCTACTACTACTGCTACTAAAAAAATGGATATTTCAAACAAAACACATACACACACACACACAACAAATATATTTACCATTTTTTATTATTATTAAAAAAAAGTGGGATTTTCTCAGTGATAACTCAGGAATTTTAATTCACATTTGTTTTTATTTTTTAATAATAATTGTCTCTTAACTATTTCATTATTATTATTATTAACTATTATACAGTATATATATATAAAAAGTAAAATCATATTTTATCAAATCATTAATTATATAAAAATCACACTCACTTACCAAACATATACATACATACATACATACATACATATACAACATCATCAATGCATTTTTCATACATTCACTAGCATATTATAATACATTTATCTAAAAAATATGTGTAATTTTTATTATATTTTATTTTTCAATCGCCAATGATTTTTTAAAAAAAAGAAATAGTAGTTATATATATAAATGTATAATTCAATCATTAACTATATATATATATATATAACTATATATCTATCAATCTCTCAGATATTGTTTTTTATATATTATTATTTCTATAACTTTTTTGTTCTCATCAATCATTGATTATAACAAAATTCATGTCTCAATTATTATTATTATTAATAATATTAGTTTCACACACATATTAACATTTTTTATTTGTTTTTTTTGTTGTTGTTGTTCATGTGTTTTATTTTTGTTATATATATATTTCACGTGTCAATCATTATATATACAGTATATAAATATATATACATTTATTACCTCTTAATTCACTCAACAACAATTTTACATAATATACACCCCATATAATTGTATGTATGGATAGATGACAACACATTACACTCAAACTGCATATATATATATATATATATATAATTGAAAAATGATATCAAGATTTTTATGGAAATATATGTATATATATATAATTTTAATTTATTTATATATATATATGATATTGAAGAAAAATATTGTATTATTTTTTTAGTGAACAAATCTCTGATAAAAAAATAATAATTTTTTTTCTGCTATATTACTAATAATATAATACGACAGTTGAGTTTTAATGTTTTTTTTAAAAAAACAAAAATGGAAATATTTTTGTTTGTTTAATAGACTCTATTGTGTTTTTTATATTTAAATAATATTAAATATATAACAATTTAATGATATTTGAAAGTTATTTGTATCAACAACAACAACAACAAAAACATTTATATATATATAAAAAACTACTAATTGATTGATTTGTTTGTATATTTAACAAAAAAGACAATATTGCAGTTAACCCTATTGTTAATGAATAGGACTAATTTATTAGAGGATAGGCTAATATATTTAGAGAGAAAGAGAGTGAAACTCAAAATATTATGTAATTTTTAAAAAAAATTATTATTTTTAAAAGTTTATATAAATTTATTAAATATTTACATTACACACATATTGTAAGACAATACGAAATCAAATTTTTTATTGTATATATATTTATATATATTTTACGAAACATTTTTTTTTAATTATTATTATTGAATGTCTTTTTTTGTGTGTGTGTGTGTGTTGTATATGATAGTGAATGAGAGTGAGATAGAAAAAATCAATTAATTTTTTTGTGAAAGTTTTTTGTTGTTATATAAAAAAATAAATGTCAAACAATCTTATAATAATAGTAACTTTAATGTAATAATAATAATCTGTATAATAGGTAATATATGAATGTTTTTTTTGAAAGTTATTTAAATAGAGAGAGAGAGAGAGAGGTTATGATAGTTAAAGATTTTGATTGTTTGATTGATTTACTAACTGTAAGACTGGGATATATATAAATATATATATATATATATATAGAGAGAGAGAGAGAGTGATAGTGTTAGATAATGGCACCGGTAGTAGTAGTTGACCACCACATAGACACCAAGTGTTTGGACAATATATTGTTGACTGTTTTTTTTTTGATTGATTGATATGTTAGGATTAGGCATATATTATAGGGATGACTTCCAATGATAATAAAACATATAAAAAATGGGCGATTAATTTAATTTAGTAATTTTAGTCATTTATATATATATATATTAACTTTTTTTATTTTTTTAAAAAATAAAATAATAACTATCGTTACCTCCACAACACCAACAAACACAATAATAGCCTCAATTTTTTTTAATTTCAATTATTGATATAATAATTACTCAATTGATTTTTTATATATATAAATATTATTTGGGTGTAAAATGTAACTATTTTTTTAATTATATATATATTATAAGTTATTTATTATTATTAGTCATAATCAATACACTTATCTACCTGTGCACACATTTTATACACACCCGTACGTACCATACCTACCTACCTAACTATCTACCCCATTCACACACACACTGCCCATTAAATGCCGGTAATCTATTACATAGATATATATATACTCACTGCCCATCTGTGCCCACCACACATACATACATACATATACACACACAGAGACATACCGTTTTCCCTCCAAACAAAAATCATTGGGTCATCGCTGTAGTTGTTAGTTTGAAAGTTATCGGACTATTATTATTATTATTTAATATTTATATAATTATTATATATATATAAATTGCTTTACGAGTATTAAAAAATTATTATTAAAGAGAGAGAGAGAGAGAGAGTAATTGTGTACAGAATTTTCAATTTCCAACAAATATATATATATATGTGGTTTCGTTTTTTTTGTTTGAAAAAAATACAAACAACAAAACAATTCAAATGCTATTTTAAGTAACTTTTTTTTATAAATATAAAAAATGTTAAATAATAAAACATTATTTAAATGAAGTATACATGTATTTACAAACAAAAGCAATGTCTTATATATTATTATTATTATTATTATATATTTAAAAAGAAAAGATTATTTGAGAAAAATTTCTAATAAATTGCTAATAAATTTTTTTTTCAACAAACAAACAAACAAAAAATCTATGTTTACAATTGTTATTATTATTTTTTTTTTAATATTAATATTACTACTATATGTGACTATATTGTTAATAATAATAATAATATAATGTCAGTAAAATGTTTTTTTTGAAAACAACTAATGTTTATTATTAATATTAATTAATTATTTTTAATTGCAATCAATCTTTTTTATACATTAATTAATTAATAACAATAATATTTCTGTTATATATATATATATATACAACATCTAAAATTAATATATAAATAATAATAATTACTATAAATACAAAACTTTATGTGCTTTAAAAATTTCGTTGAGTAATAACAATAGTAATCAATATATATATATATATATATAAACTTTTATATATATATATCTATATATTTGATTATTATTGTTATTATTAATTACATACCGGTATATAATTAAGCTAAGCATTTATATAAAAAACTACTTCAAAGATATTACTTATTATTAGATATATTTATATATAATATATTATATATATATATATAAGTTATAATTCAATACGAGTATCACTTTTTTAAAGATTATTATTAATAATATTGACAAATGAAATGTTAGCCAAACAATTAAATTTACTGTAATATAAGTGAAATCATTATTAAAAAAAGTTATACCAATATATATATATCACTCTCGCTTTTTCTCATATACATTGATTTATATTATATATACCGTATAAAAATTATATATATAAAAACAAAATTGTGTAATAAATAAAACAATGAAAAAAAAACAATAAAAGATTTATTTTGTATATTAATAATAATAATAATAACTATAATATTGTATAATTTATTAACAGACAAACAAACAAACAAAAAACATAATTGTTTCAATCAATTAGCTTTTAGTTATATATATATATATTTATTTATTAATATATATATATATAGTGTAAATGTAATTATTATCAGATAATATTAATAATCATTTGACTTGATTTAAATAAATAAAAATAAATTTTAAAAATAAACAATTTGTATCAAATTTTAACTTGGTAAACTATTTGACATTTAATTGTTTGTATAAACAATTATACGATAAATGTTATGTAAATTTTTAAAATTAAAAAAATACAATATACAATACATTATTATTATTATTATAATAAATTTTTTTATATAATTTTTTAGTTGACTAGTTTTGTTGTTGTATAATTAGTTATAATTACATACACAATATACCTAATATATATATATATATATATACCTCTTTTATGTTTAATTTTTTAAAACTATCAATTTTAATCACTATTAAGTTGTAAATAATATTTTTTAACAATTAATTATTATTATTATCATTATTTTAATTATAGTTCACTTTATATATAAAAAATAATAATAATACAAATGCTTGCAATGAAATTTATTGTCATTATTATAATAAATATAAATCACATTTTTAAAATTTTATTTTTTATTTTTATTAATTATTATTAAACATTATGATGACCTTAATAATGATAATAATTATTACTATTATTACTACTACTATTATTGATATAGTTTTTTTTTGTTATATCAAAACATAACAAAAAAATTTTTTTTTTGTGGATATCTGAATACCAGCTGATAATATTGATTATTTAATAATAATAATAATAATAATATCGTTTTTATTACAACATTATAATTAATTAGTTAGCATTTATGTTGAATTTATAATCAAATTTTTAGAAATTATATGAAGAAAACTATTGATTTTTTTTTTAATATATAAAATATATTTAATGTTAGTATCTATTAATAGTTATTTTATTACGGAAATACTTATGTTGTATAATAAAACAGTTTTTTTTATTTTATTGGATTTTTTTTATATATAAAATATCTATAAATTTTTGTTTTATTTTGTTTTGTTGTGTGGTTTATGTTAGTTTAGTTATAGTTTTAGACATTATTTAATGAGCTTTTAATTGGTGAATATTTTTTTCATATAAATTATTATATTAATATAAAAATAAAATAAATTGTCAAACAGAAACTGAAAAATTAATTAATTATTATTATTATTATATTTATATAATAATAAAAAAAAACTATAAATTATTTAAACAACAATAACATATTACATAATATATGATTGTATAGAGAAAAATACATATTTTTAAAATTTTTTATTTAAATATTTTGTTGGCTATATATATGTGTATGAATTTTTAAGATTATTATTATTATTATTATTTGTTTATTTCAAGATTAACGATGTGTTCAATTTGAAACATTAAAAAAATCATATATAGTTTATTAATAACAATTATTAGTTATTATTATTATTACGATTTAGATAATTATTTATATTATTATTATATATATATATACATGTATATGAATGAACTTTTATATAATGTGAAAAATAATTATCATTTTATTACTTTTATTATTATTAATGTTTAATAATTTATGAATATTTTGCATTATTGTTAGTTATTATTTAATATGTTTAAGTGTATAGGGAAGACAAATTATATCATAAAAAGTTTTTTATTATCATAATTATTTGCACACTTGATGTATATGATAAAGAAACAGTATAATGACCTACCTGTCCTCTCTCTCTCTCTCTCTCTCTCTCTCTTTCATTATAATAACAACAACATAATTTACATGACATTTCTCAAAATATTTTTACACAAACATTATTGATCATAAAAACTAATGTATATATGTTTTTTTAAAAACTATATTTAAATAACTTTTTATGTCTCATTATATATATATATGATATATTATTATTAATATACAGTATGTTATTATTAACTTATTATTAAAAAAATAACAATCAAACAAGCAAATCTATATATATATATAATTTACTAATAAAATTGAATTTATATATATATATATATTGTATATAGAAATCAGATAAATTGATTTTAAATTTATAACAACACAAAAAAACAAAAATAAGTATTTTTGAATATTTTTTTTTTTTTGGATAAAATATTTAGGTAGTAATTCTAATAAAATAAAATAGCGATAGAAAATAATATTTATGTATTTATTAGTATATCAATTATTATCATATTATTATTATTATTATAGATAATTATAACAATACCTAACTAATTAATTGACAGCACGCGCGCGCTAACTGATAGATATTAATATTAAATAGTATATACAGTATAGACTGACTGCACGTGCAATGAATTATTTTTAATGGCAATAATCAGTGTTCTAATTGTGTTGAAATAAAATACACAAAAAAATATATAATTTATTAGAGAAAAAAAAGTTTATTATTAAAAACAAAAACTATTTGATAACCACTTTCTTACAGATATTTTTTGTCTCAATATTTTTTACAACTATTTTACATAACTTTTTTGTTTGCTTGTTTGACATACCGTTCCTTACCCTCCCCTGCCGTTGAGTCACTACCCGTGTCCACCACACCAACCAACCAACTAACCAAACATCAAGTGATGAACGGCTATCGTAACAATCAACCGGAGTTACCATCGATGGACAAAACTGAACACATCGTTCGGAAATACTTTTACGACAGACCTCTGGACAGACAGCCGCCGACTATCGGCTACAATAGGACTCAGTCATCAACAACACTGGCCATTCAATCGCAGGTCAGCCGATTATCCGGTTCATCGAAAGCAATGTCGTCGTCGGCAACGGTTGTGGGCACTCAATCGTCTATCGCTACTAAGTTGTCCACTCAGTCGTCGCTGGCGGCCACCAATAAATTGTCCACTGATTCGCTATCACAGTCGATGTCGAAGATGTTTACCAATCGCGAGCTCATCCAACAGCTGACCGACTCTAATCGGGACAAAGAGCTCATCGAAAGTATCGACAAAAAGTTGGCAACATTTACAACACAGTTGACCGAAATGAGCGGCCAGTGTCGCGATTGGCCACAACGTATGGACAGTATTGTACGCCAGTGTGTAGCCGAAGAGTTTGATAGGCGATTGTCTGTCATGAATGACGATTTGTGTCGGATTCGCGACGAAAACTGTTCGCTACAGGAGGAGCTCAAGTGGCTTAAAACCCGACAGTTGGCCGAATCGGAGGCCAATGCACAGCACCAGCACTGTCTGGACGACCAGAGGCGACAGTTGTCGGCCGAATGTTTGGCCGAATATAAGCGGGCCGTCGAGACTGCTATCGAGGCCAACGGCGACACTTCCGATCGCCGTATCAGACAATATATGGACACTTGTTTTGAACGGTTGGCCACTAGACTGACTTTGCAGCCGCCGATTGACAGCCAATTACATACATTGCACATACCATTGACTACTTATACTACTACTACTAGTAGTGGTGAAGACATACTGATGGCCGCCACCGATGATACCGATACCGGTGCCGGCAATGCCGATGACATCGACTGGTTCGACGACATTCAATAAATTCAGACATCATTAGCGACTTATCATTTTAATTGTGTTTAAAATATTGTTATATTTAATACTATATGTCTTTTTATTTTATTTGTTTTGGATATGTATTTATCGATATAATATTATAATATATTATACTGAATATATTATTATATAACTTATAGTTTACTTAAATAATAATAATAATAATACTTTTTTAAATTATCATATTTATTTGTTTGGGTATCAAATACTGTACTGTACTGTACTTTACAATAATTTAGTCATTTATTTATATATCATATTTAAATATAATTGTAATTAATTGGAAAAAAAACTACAGAATATATTTAAATAAACTATTTTTTATTGTTGTTGAAAAGTTTTATAATAAAAATTATTAATTTGCATCTAATTTTAATATACAAAAAAAATATTATATAATCTATTTTTTTGGTTTTATTTATTTATTTTTGTTTGTTTGTTTGTCTATTTTATTTTTAATGATAGCATTATAGTATAGCATATATTTTACAACTTTAATAAAAAAAATATTAATATTGATTTTTAATATTTAATAAAAAAATGAAATATTAGATTTTTATTTATTTATATTTCAATTTTGATTTTGTTGTTTGTTTTTTATTTAATAATAATAATAATAATAAATTCATGTGAAATTGAAAAAAAAGTTTGTCACAAAATATATTTTTTTTATATATGTGTGCAAAAAGTATTGAATTAGTAAATAATATATTATCATTTTTATAAATTTTTTTATATAAAAAAATAATCATAAATAATATATTTATAATGTACTTATAATACAGTATATCACACATACATGATATAAAGTTTACTAATTTAATAAAAAAGATATATATATATATATTAATATAAAAGCTGTTTTTCATTAGATATTTTTTTGTTGTTATATAAAAATTTGATTTTTAAAATATATTTATTATTTTCAACAATAATAATAATAACAACAAAAATTAATCAAAAAAAATCATATGATATTATATGATAGTGTGTTGTTATTCAAACTCAGATAACACCGACAGTTAATAGATATAATATATATATATATATATACTGTATATATACTTATAAATAATTTAAACAATTTTTTGCTAACATAAAAAAATGTCAACTGATATTTAAAATTATATATTATATAATTCAAAAGCGAAAACTATTTATTTTTTTTGCTACATATAGTCAATAATAGTACTTTACTTATGTTTGGCGTCAATAGAAAAAAGTGTTAAATTTCGTGACATATTTATGGATGAAAAACAGTTTTATTACCACAAAATAATAATAATAATAATAAATAATATTTATATTATACAGTACTCTATGATAAATCAATATATCACTGTTAGATTTGGTTATGAATATATATATATATATATATATATATATATATATGCTGTATGTGTTAATATCAATTGATTGGTATGTTTTTCACAACATTACCAATCAGTACAAAATAATATTGTTTATAAAAATATTAAAAAGTTATTGATAAGGATATTCATACTGCTATTTTTTTAATCATTAATTTTATTTAAAAATTATTTTATTTTTATTTTATTAATCAATTTTCGATAGATAAGCAACAACAACAACAAAAAATTTCATTAATATAATTTTTGTATTTATATATCATATAATATAGTAAATGAATTTTAAATTAATCATTCAAAAAAAAAAATATTTAATAACATTAATAATATTAATAATATTAATAAATGTCAAAAATAACTTTATATATATATATTTTTAAAAGTTTCAATACACTTAAATTAATGATTTAATTTTTTTCCTAAATTAATTAATTAAAACATGTGTTAAAATTATTACTGAAATTTTTTCAGTAAATTAAAATAGAAATAAAATTAAATGAAATGAAAAATTGATATATAATAATAAAATTAATAACTAAATCATTAATTTTTTTTATTGTTATTGATAGCAAACCTTAAAAAATGATCGTTAAAATATTATTACTATATTATAGTTTATTTTAATGATATATATATATATATTGAAATAATTACTATATTTTTTTAAAAAAAAATAGATATAAGTCATTAAAAAATAATAATAAATATATCAAAAAATTATTATTTGATTATTACAGTAAATTTATTTTTTGTGTATATAATATGCCTTAAGACTTAATTATTATTATTTTAAATTAAAAAATAATTATTATAATATTTAATGGTTTTACTTATCATTTACTCAAACATGATTTAAATCACGTAAAAAATATCACTTAATTTATATATATATATTATAAATCAAATATTTGTACTAAACTTCATACATAAAAATTTATAATTTTCTAGTTATCGACACGTATTGGTTATATTAATAATAAATAAAAATTGAATTAATAGTCAATTATATGATAAATAATTAATTTTTACTTACTTTAGGGTCTTATGTATATAAATCTATATATTTTATCAATTTTATAATTTGTAATAAAAATTGCTATTTTTTATACAATTAATTTTATAAATGTTTTGATTAAAAATTATATTAACTTTTCTATATGTAAACACATTTAAGAGTGTAATTATTGAATTAAAATTATAAATCATAATTTTTTTTTGTATTTTTAGGGGAAAAATAAAAATATTATTGATTTTTTTCAAAATGTTATGTTACCATAAAAAAATCTAAACAACAATTTATACAATTTAAACATTTATTTTAAATATACATAAAAAAAGAAATAAAAAATTTTTATTTTCATTTTAAATGTTATAATAGATATTATTATTTTTATTATTTTTATTACATAATGTATAAATTTATATATTTTTTTACACAATTTGTATAATATTGTAATAAAGTAGCGTTAAAAACAAAACAAAAAATTACTGCAAAATCATCATTGAAAGCTAAAATAATAATAATAATAATAATAGTTTTAATGTAAACTAATAAAATATAAATACACATTTTGTTTAAATTGAATAAATATAAATATATAAACATTATATACAAGTAGTCTAACACCAGGGTTAAGCAAGGTTTTGGATTTTAGGGGGGGTAGACCGGGGTAAAATTTACAAAATTCTCAAAAAATCTTGGGGGGGGGGTATTGGGTGGGGTAAGATTTTTATTGCATTTTTAAACGGCAATTTTTTCAAAAATCCAAAATCAAGGGGGGGGGGGGGGGGTCTAGAGAAAATTCCCTAAAAATTCCTTAAGTTCCCGAATATTCCCATGTAAATTCAATAAAATTCCCACAAGTTCCCGTATAAATTCCCGGGAAAATAGGTAAAATTTCCAAAAATATAAAAAAAACTTAAAAAACTTAAAAATTAACAAAAATTTAAATTTTAACAAAAAATAAATATTTTTTAAAAAATTTTTTTAAAATTAATAAAAACTTAAATTTTAACAAAAAAAATAAAATAATGTATTTAAGATTTAAAAATAGTTGATAAAAGCATTAATGATACACTATGAGTTATTTTTAGTATTTTAATAATTTTTAACTTTTAACATAATTAATTTTTTAAACAATACTTAATGTTTATAGTTTGTTATATATTTTTATTTTTATACAAATACTGACTGAATACTACTTATTTAACTCAAATTTCGTTAAAGTTTAATTATATTAAGTACAAAATTGAAAATATTTTTAAATTTTTTATTTAAAATTTAAAAATTATTAATAAAAACATAAGTATTTATTGTTTTATTAACTTCTTAAACTTATATTTAAATTGTAATATGATTACTCTTTTCAACAAATAGGTAATTTTTAATTTTTTAGTTTATTTTAATTAAAATAATGTTATTTTTTGATGACTTTTAACGTTATTTTAACTATTTTTAATCAATAATTAGATTTTTATAAATATTAAAAACATAAAAACACTTACTAAAATAGTATCAACTAAAATTAAAATTTTTATAAATTTCAAAAAAATTTTCGGCGCCTTCGGCGCCGAAATTT
Organism: Oppia nitens; assembly: GCF_028296485.1. NCBI lineage: Eukaryota > Metazoa > Arthropoda > Arachnida > Sarcoptiformes > Oppiidae > Oppia > Oppia nitens. The sequence goes on from NW_026533190.1 coordinate 2,168,038, forward strand.
TAGGGGGGGGGGGGGTCATTTCTCCTCGTTTTTAAGCGACAATTTTTTCAATTTGGTCAAAAAGTCTGGGGGGGTAAAATCCCAATTTTTCGATCTTAGGGGGGTATTTTGGCCTTACCCCCCTACCCCCCCCTTACTTAACCCTGTCTAACACATAAAAACTAACCGTCAAATTAATTTTATTATAGCCTCAACATAATAATTTATTTAAAGCAAATTTATTAAATAGTATTATTATTATTATTAACTATTTATTTTGACTATTTTGTTAACCAAATAATAATAATAATAATGTAAAAGAATAGCAATAAATATATTTATTTTCTAAAAAAAACAATTATCTCATAATAAACTTGAAAAGTATAAAAAAATGTTTGTTTTTTATTAATTGTATATTTAAATAATTTAAATTAAATTGTATGCTTAATATTTGTTATAATATTAGAATAGATATTATTATTATCATTATTATTATGACATATAAACTATTACTTAAATTAAATTTTTGGCAAATTTTTCAGTTTCTAAGTGTTATTAACAACAACAACAAAAAACATATAAATATCAACAATAAATAAAAATAATTTTGTCGACAAATGTGTGGCAATAATTTATTGGCAAAATGTAACCAAAACATTAAGCAACAAAAATTAAGTGTTAAAAAACTTTTTTAATTTTATTATTATTATTATTAGTATTAGTAGTATTTTTAAGTGAAAAAGCATTCATAAAAAGTTATATACTTTGTATATAATGTATATATATATATATATATATTACTAGTCATTATCAATGATTTATTTTTTAAGTTGAGTTTATAATTTAATTATATCATTAAGATTTTTTATTTATTTATTTTTTAGATTTTAAGGGACGGATATTATGGATGACATAAAATTAACTTTTTTTTTATTTGAATGACAGCAAAAAATAAAATTTAAAAAACAAAACAAAATTTAAATTAAATACAAAATAAATAGTTAACTATTGCATGATATAATTATATTATACAGTTATATATTATACAAAAAAATTTATATAAATCATAGACAAGTTTTTTTTTGTGTTAGTAAATACAGTTACTGTAGATTTTTTTAATATATATATATTGTATATAAAATAATATAATTAAAAATAGACATTACGTTTGGCGCCCGACAGGTGCGAGCACCGGGTGTTTGTGTTATAGTAGTTATGATTTACTGTAAGTAAAGTATATATCAGTATACTGTATATTATATAATACTGTAATAATAAAATACAGTACATTATTATAATACAATCGAGTTTACCGTTTATTAAAAAAAAAATTATCTATATATTAATATTTACATATATATATATTATATTCATAAAAAACAATTTTATTATTATTGTTAAAACACACACATATATAATAAAAACTATATAATAAAAAAATTTCTATTAGATAGGATATTATTATTATTATTATTTTATTTATATATTTTATATATCATATATATATATATTTGAAACAAACATTTACTGGTATTTTACTGAACAAATAACATAATAAATGACACAAACATTTGCGACGGAAATTTTTTTTTTGTTTAAATAGTTTTATTTTATTTGTTTGTTTTTAGGAGACAATGTTATATACAATGTTATAAAAATTTATATATAAAAAAAAGTAAGAAAACAAAAATTACCAAAAAAAAACTTATATATTATATATATATGATGGGCTCCGGGAGTTCACCATCAATAAAAAAGGGTTGTTGTGTTATATAATGGATATGATGTGTGTGTGTGTGTGTGTGTGTGTATGTGTTTGTATGAATGATTTAAGGGGAACGGAGGCTTTTAGGCGCCGGTATGAAACACACTCAACAAATAAATTATATATCATATATATAACTAAATTTTTTTCTCATTAAACGATTAGATATAAATGTCATCAGAAAAAAATCTTAGTTATAGTAATAATAATAATAAAATAAATTAAGATTATTAAATATTTTTCTTAGTAAATAATAATGATAATAGTAATAATAATAATAGTAAAATATAAATATAATATAAATGTGTGCATAATATACATATTTAATAATACCTAAAAAATTATTATTTTTATTTTTATTAATTACAACTTTATTATTTTTATAAAGTTATATTCTATAAGATATTTTTATCACAAAATTAATATTTAATTAGACTATTAAATAAAGTTTGGTTTAAATTTAATTAAAAAATTAAATATTAAGTTTAAACAATTAAAAAAAACATTATTATATATAATTAAAACAAAGGTTATTATCATATTATAACATTATATAAAATCAGGGACAAAATAGGCGGAACTAATATTTTTATTATATCTTAAAAACTAAAAGACCTAGGACAAAGATATTCAATATGATACTATGGTTTCATGGAACGTACAAAATAGTGTCACCAAATTTTTAAAAAAATTTTTAAGATAGAAATGATCAAAATAATATCATAACATAAAATCTATAGTAGATAATGATAATCTATTAAATGTATAATAAACTAGATAAAAAATAACTTGACATGTGTTTCAGCAGTTTTTATTGATTTTTGAAAGGAAAAAATAAACTACTTTAATTAAATATAAAAAATATAATATAATATTTTACAAATAATACATTATTTTTCTCTTTCAAAAATTGATACTAACTTTATTAATTATTTTTTTGAAAATTGCTGAAACACGTATCAAATTATTTTTTATCTTGTTTATTATACATTTTATAGATTTTTATTATCTACTATAGATTTTGTGATATGATATATTTTTACTATTTCTATTTTAGTAATTTTATAAAAAATTTTGTCACACCATTTTGTACGTTCCAAGGAACCATAGTTGTTTATTAAATATCTTTGTCCTAGGTCTTTTAGTTTTTGAGATATAATAAAAATATTAGTTCCGCCTATTTTGTCCCTGATTTATATATATACAAGACTTTTAAGCCCGTAATTACGGCCCGTTTTAATTAAATTAAATCATAATTTTTATTATAAATATTATATTTTTATTCAATGATATATTGAGACAATAGCGACAAATAATTTGAAATATTAGTTTTGAATTGTTATGAAAACTTTGTGAAAGTGTCAGATAATCTTAAACAGCGTCGGCGGCGATGTTATTAATTACAATTATCTGGTGAACAATACGTTGAATTAATAAGTGACCAAGAGCAATGTTGTGGATAAATTTAAAATAAATAAAATTGTAATTGATCATTTTTTTAATTAATTGTATAATATGCTAAATAATTTACAGTCGACTGTTTAAAAAATTTATAAATGATAATCGACTGCATTTATCTGGCAAATCATACAATTAATTAAAAAATGACCAATTACAATTTTATTTAGTTTAAATTTATCTACAACATTGCCCTTGGTCACTTTTTAATTCAATGTGTTGATGACCATATAATTGTAATTAATATCATCTCCGCCGCCACTATTTAAGACTCTCTGTAAAAGTGTTGCCTATGTCTCACATAGGATATCAATGCTTATAATGTGTTTAACTGTGTTATGTTAATACATGTACTGTAGATGTATTGTATAGCTTACTGTAGTTCACAGTCACACACACACAGTGCTAGTGCTATACACACAAAACTACTCCTATGTGGGTGTCGTTAATGAGTGTCGTGTACTGTCTTTTATATATATTAATACACACTTAAAGCCACTCCTATGCGGGGTTCGGTAATGGGGGTCGCTTACTGTCCTTTATATATATTAATATTTATATACACTGTATAACTAATTGTCATCACAATGACAATCAGGTGATAGGACTTTGTATTCAATATTATATTAATATATTTTTTCAAACAAAAGTTTTGTTATGAATTTTCACAACTATATAATAATTAGATGATAATTAATATACAATAACAACAACAAAAATGTGATAAACACCTGTCACACACACACACACACACACACACACACCTATGTCTGGGTTTTTATATTATTTAATTTATTTTAATTGTTTCTCTTTGTTATACAAAAAAAATAAAAATAATAATATAAATATATGGGTATATAAATTATATATATATATACTGTATATATAAACAGTACTGTATATTGTTTTTTTAATTGTCAATTGCCATTATTATAGACAATACAATTACAATTAGCGCCCAATTGATTATCTAAAGTAGACAAAACAATTATTATAATAATTATTATTGTTATTGTATTAATAATAAAATTATTATATTTTATTTAAATAGTTTACAGTTAGAATTTTTCTACAAAAAAAATATTTAAAAAATAATAATTTATATTTATAGTCATCAGCACAACTGTTAAATAAATTAATTTAAAAAAAAATTATTTGTTATTTTTTAGTAATTTTTATTTATTTATTTTATATATATATTGTGCACATCTGTTGGCACGACTACACCACCCGTTTCCTGTCCTAACCACTTGTCCTACAAACCTATCAATCAATTAAATCATTATTAAATAATATATCAAAAATATAGACATAAAAAAATTTAGAAAAAATTACATAAAAAATTATTTAAGAAAATTTTAATTTTCAATCAGTAGCTGACACTACTAACATTAAATTATCAAAACAATAATTATTAGTACAGTACATACACATTGTTACACACACACACACACACACACACACACACACACACACACACACACACACACACACACACACACACACACACACACACACACACACACACACACACACACACACACACACACACACACACACACACACACACACACACACACACACACACACACACACACACACACACACACACACACACACACACACACACACACACACACACACACACACACACACACACACACACACACACACACATACATACATACATACATACACACGCTTATTGTGTTTAATACTGTATTAACTACCAATTGTTAACATCAAACTAAAAAAAGTAACTTTGAGGACAGTTGTCTTGTTAGCAATTGATAAAAAAAATCTAGAAATTTATAAAATAATAGAATAATTTCTAGAAAGTTTCTAAAAAATAAAATAAATTTCTATCTATGGTATAACCATGGTTAATTTTGTTTTTTTCTCGATATCTTGTAACAATACAATGTTTTTTACACATTGTAATAATTAACTAATAGTATTAGTATTTTAATTATTAATTAAAATAAATAAAGTTATTTATTTAATTACATTAAATTCTTATATATATATATATATATAATAAAATTATTATTATTTATGAAAATTTTACAAAACTTATTATTATTAAAAAAAAAATTCTAGAAACTTTCTCAATGGGAAATTTATTAGAAACTTTCTATTTGCCAATTTCTTATCCTAAATGTACTTATAATCTCAATCACAAAGTTAACTAAATTTATAACACCAGTGAGTATTGTTGATATGATTAAAAACATTTTTTTTTTAAAAATATCTAATATAACATATAATTAATAAAAATATAACAATATCTGGGATTCCAACAAAACAAAGACATAAAACAATTTTCATTATTAATATTATCGTTAGAAACAAAAAAAAATAAAATCATAAAATAAATGATAATTATTAGTGTTATTATAGAATAATTAGTTTATTAAAAAAAATAAATAATTAAATGCATACATATTATTATTATTACAATAAATGTACAAGGTTAAAATAAAATTTTTGTTGTTGTTGGATTCAACAAATAACTGTCTATATTTGTTTAATAATTATTTAATCAATCATTATATTGATAATATAGTAGTTGACAATAAGTTTTTATGGCATTATTATGCAATTTGATAAATTAGTATCAAATTCAATTAAAAAATTAAAATTTATTTAGATTACAGTATTTATTTTTATGTAAAATTTTATTTTTTTTTAAAAATTAGATTTTATTTATATTTATATTCTGTATAATTAGTTTTTTTAAAATGTCTATTTGACTAAAAACAACAAATAATAATTTAATATTATTTGTCATTAAAACATTAGTAATATAATAATAAAAAAAAATTTTGGGAAAAAGCCATAGATGTATACTATTAGATAAAATGAGAGTAAAATTAATTAAGTTTTATTACATCTATTTTATTATTTAATTAAATTATATACTATCGGGGATAGTCCTATTTGGCATAACTGTGCCCCCCTAAGGGGACTTTAACCTTTAATATAAATGTCATTAAATTATAACTTAATGAATTTATCAATATATTGAGTGATAATGTATTTTATTTTATTTAGTTATTATATTTTTTAAGTAAATTATAATATATTCAGTACATGTGATATTTGATATATTTATCAATTATTATTTTGTTTTTTTTCGATATTTTTTATTTTATGGTGACATTAAACTTGTAAATAATAATAATACTAATAATAAATTATTTTATAATTCAATGTCAATGTTAATATCGAAAAAAAAATTATACACTTTATATATAAATCAATAGTTTCACAATAATGTATTAGAAAAAAAAGTATTCATCATATTTGATAATAATAATTATTATTATTGTTAACTATTAAAATTGTTTAATAAGTTAACCCAACAATAGATTGCAAATAAATATTATTTCATAATAATAATAACGATTACAATTGTTTGCAATATATCGCATATACGGTATAATAGTTTATAAAATAAAATATATTAAAATTAATTGTAAATGTTGTTATTTTTTGTTATTATTTAAAAATACATTAATAAAAATATAATAATTTTGTAGATTATATTTTAAATAATAAAAATAAATGTCATACATATTTATTTATTAATATGTAGTATAATTAAAGTATTGATACAAAATAAAATATTTTTGTTTAATTTACTTTTTTTAATAAATAATTTAAAAAGTATTTTTTCATTGAATACAATCCAAAAAATACTAGCATTTAGATTTTGATTTGATTATTATTGTTATTAATAATATTATTTAGACATAACATAGATATCATATTATTTATGTTTTATTTATTATTTTATTTTTGGTGATTCCCATGAAAAATTCCCATTGATATATTTAGCATATTTTGTAATAGTTATAATTTAAATAATTTTAAATCAAATAATATTTTTTCATTTCATTAGTATTATTATTATTAATCATGTTTTACATAAAATTATATATAATGAGACATTTGTTTTATATTCAAATCAGATAAAATAAATAAAATATTGTCTATAAAAATAAATCTATGTAATCTAGTATTTATGTATTTATTATTTATATACTATTTTATAACCATTCAATAAAGACAAATAAAAAATAGACAATATTTTGTATGTTTGTTTATTTTTGTTATATATCTCATATAACTTATATCTCAATGTCTATAATATACAGTATATGTTTAGTTAATATAATAATAAAAACAAAAAATTTATTGTATAAATACAGTACAGTATATAAATCGTTTTATTAGTTAACACACATAATATTTTATTGTATAAAATAGAAAAACAATATAAACATTATTAAGAATATTCTGTGAATTGTTAGATAATTAATCAATAGATACTAACATATTGTAAATATTATATACAATACTGTCTATATTTAGATACACTTATTTACAACATTAATCAAATTGTATTGTTTTTATTATCTCTATAAATACTGTATATATATATATATATAATATTTAATACAATAAATGTTTTCAATGTATTTATATACTGAATAATATAAATGGATAAATGGCATAAAATAACAAAAATAACAAAAATAAACAAAAATATATATATTTAATATTTCTATATTTTATATATATACAGGATTTAATTGTTTAACAGTACATCAATTAATGAGAAAATTTTCAAATAAAACAATAAAAATATGTGATGTTTTTCGGGTAATAACTAACATTATAATTACATTATATATAAAATAAAATATTTTATTTGTAACCAAATTATTATAATTAACATTTTAGTAAATATTAACTGTACATTACTTGGAAATCTAACAAACATACATTTTTTAGTACTATTTATGCAAATTAATTATTAATAATAAAATAATAATAATAACTATTATTATTATTATTATTATTATTATTATTATTATTATAAATGTTTTATAAATAAGTATTTGTCTAATTTATAAATTTTTATATATATAAAAAACACACAAAAAACCTATTGTTTATGACTGTTTGGGTGCATCTCCTCCTTTCAAGTGCAATGAGGATACAGACACCCCATGAGTTGGCAAACAAATCTAAAAAATTATTAATTATTAAGTATTTTTTTTTGTTATAAAATATGAAACAAACATAACTTTTGATAGTTTTAAAGATAGTTTATTATCACTTTCTAAGTGTGTATTATTTATAATTGAAATAAATAAATAAATGATTTGATAAAAATTATAACTTCTAAAAAAATTCATTAACTAATTATTATTATTATTTATACAATATTATACAGACAGTCTACTGTATATAATATATATATATATATATATATAATTAAACCAATAACAACATATACAAGTTGTCTATTGTTAACAACTACAACAACAAAAAACTTTTTACATTAATACAATATATTTAAAAATAAATTATACAATAAAATACATAAAACTTATTAAATTATACAGGTATATATATATATATATATATATATATATATATATATATATTGTATATAAATTAATATTAATAAATAAATTTCCTAAATGTCATTGTCTTAGTATAAATAATTATTTTATTAAATTAGTTAATAATGTTATTAATAAATTAGTTAATAAAAATCAATCAATATATTCGATGCTAAATATATTAAATTTTATTTATACTGTTTAGTTATTTATATATTTCTAGCTAATTAATAAATAAAATTGTTTATAATGTTAAAATATATTATTTACAAAAAAAAAATAAATATTAATTACATTGTTTCAAATAATATTAGACAACATTTGCTAATTAATTAACTAGAATTTTATTAATTAATTATCTAATAATATTTACTTATTATTATTATTTTCTATTGTTATAAAATAGACAATAATTTAAAAATCTATTACATGATAGATATTGAATAGACAGCTATAATAATAATTGAAAAAAATTAATTATAATTACAATATACTTTATTTATATTTTATATAACTGAATGACTATTTAAAAATTTTTAATTAAACAGTTGTTTGTTATACAAATCAAAACAAATATTTAAATGTTATATATTGTACTTATTATTGTTGTTATTTTTGAAAATCTTTAATAATAGTAAATTAGTGCCAAGGTTTTAATAAATTATTATTATTATTAGTAAATAACATTAAAAATAGCATATATGAATCTATCAATAAAATTTGAAAATTATTTTTGTTATAACTTATTTATTATTTATTTTTACTAATTTTACTAATTAGCAAATATAATTTTAGTATATTATAATAACTTATTTTAAGTTATTTAATTTTGTTACAAATAAAATAAACTGTAAATATACAGTAAAACAGACACATGAGTAATAGCTAAAAATAAAAAAATAATAATAATTTACATTTTTCAAAGTAATTACAAAATATTTTTTTTCAAAGATATTGAGATATAATGTAAATTTTAAAATAATAATCTAATTACTGTTTCTTAAACTATAATATTTAATTAGATATTTATTTATATTATATCATAATTATTAGGCAAATAAAACATCCGATTGTGTGATTCATAACACACACACACATACCTAATCATATTATATCACATATGTTTGGCTAATATTATAAGTTAATTAACTTTTACATCATATCATATATATATATAAATTTATATCTAATACTATATATATATATAATGATACTATTTTCTAATTTTATTTTATCATGACTGGTATGATACAAATTATAAAACATTAAATAAAAGTTTAACAACACATTTATAGTTATAATATTAAATAATTACAGTACAGTACATTACATAACATAGAGTCTATATACACTATACAGTACAGTCATATTATATATAAAAAATAATAAAACAATGTAATAGTAATTTTAATGATTAATAATAATAATAATAGTAATAATATTAAATATCAGGGATCCTATTATATATCACTTACTCACTCACACATTGTTTTTAATATGACTCACCCACTCTTATGACTGCTTTTTGTGTGTGTTTTTGTTTAATTTGTTTGTTTGTTTGTTTGCATACTTAATATTATTAGTAATTAAAATTTAATGCATTATTTTTAGGTACAAAATTATTTTTTAAGTGATTTTGTTTATTTTATAATTTATTTGTTATAATAATTATATTAAAATTTTTATTTATAATTTGCAAAAATAACACTTAGGAAAACATTTATTAATTAAATAAAAAGATATTTTTTTTATTTAAAAAAAAATTAATAACCTTTATAAATAAAATAAATAATTATAAATAAATTTATAACTTATTTATTATAATAACTTATAATGACTTTTATAAAAAATATAGACAAACATTATTATTAAATTATTTATATTATGATAAATTATTATTATCAATTTAATATTGAAAACAAAAACAACATTGTTTGTTATTATTAATTTTTTTTTATATATATACTGTATACCTGTTTTTCAATGTCAATGGCAAATAAATTATTTTTATTTTAAAAAACAAACTAATAATATAAAATTATAAACTGTTTATATATCGTTCATTAACAACTGGTATTATAAAAAGATAAATAATAATAATAATAATAATAATTGTAATGTTGACTAAAAAACTAATATATAAGTATAAAATAGTTTTTTTTGTTGAAAAATTATAAAAATAATAAAATGTGTTATTAATTTGATAAATAGTTAGTAAATATTTGTTAATTGATTTAATAATTTATAATTGTGTGAACTTTTTATTTTGTGTTGGTTTTTCTTATCTATTTATTAATAGTAATAATATTTATTACAATAATAAGTAGTTTTAAATAAAAATAGCAAATAATTGTAAAAATTAAAACCACATTTACATACTTTTCTATTATTATGTGTAAAATAATATTATTATTTTTTTTGTAAACATAGACTCATAGGATTTATAATATTGTATAAATGTATTTTAATTAATTATTTATATATATATATATATATATATATATTTCCTATTAATTTTCTCAAGGATTTATCCCCCAATTTATAACATTAATGTTAATAATAATTTTTATTAAAAAAAATAAATAATATTATTCTCACGGCTTATTAATCAAATATGGCTATAATTATAATAGTAATTCAATCGTAAACATATTTTTTCTGTTTTTATCATAACTAATAAATCATATTATAATAAATTTAAAATAAATAAATAAAAATGCAAAAGTAATTTATATATATTTTTAAAAAAATTTAATATTATTATTATTATTATAGTAATAATTCTAATTAACAAATTGTTATACTATTGTTATAATATTGACAATTTAAATAATAAATTAAATAAAAAGTATTATTACATAATTATTATAACATTTTAATATAAATATATATATATATCCGGGTTGTCTATTGTTTTATTATTTCTAGAAAATCTGTTTAAATATAAAATACAATTAATAAAATTAATTATATTATAAATAATATATAGTTATAAATTGTTTCAAAAAAATATTATATATTTTATATCTAAATAGAAATAAGCATGTTAATTTTTTTATTTAAAAAAACTAGTTATACAATAAAATTCATATTTTAATAGTCATATTTTTTTTATCAAACAATTTTATCAAACAATAAAATATATATATATTGTGTGTATTATGAAATATGATAAGATTAAAATAAATAAAAAGTACACAATGTACTTTTTATTATTTATTGTACATTAGATTATATTACTAATAATAATAATTTTATTTGTAATTATAAATTATTATTTTTCTATAAAAAAAATAGTTAGCTATTTAATTAAAAATAGTTTAAATAACTTTTACTTATGGGTAATATTTAATTTTAAATTAATAATAATAATAATATTTATTTGAATACCTATATAATAAGTTTATGGTGTAAATATATATAATTAATATTATGAGTCATATGTTTTTTTTATTTAATGGATAATAAATAGACAAACATCAGACAATTATATAATATATATTTTTTTATAAACAAACAATATTAAGTCAATTGCCTGTAAATAAATTAATAATAATAATGTAAATGTAAATATACAGTAAATATAGTGTATATTATATAATAAAATATAATGCAAATAAAAAAATACACATGCATTTTTTAATGGTATAAAAAATCAATATTTAAATTTCAATATTTCAAACAAAAAATTTTTTCCCCAAAAGTTGATTAACTGAATATTAAATAAATTATTTTGTTTGTTTGTTTTTGAGATAATAAAAATTTTAATTATTATTATTTGATATTATTATTATATTAAATAATTAAAAGGTCATATATGAACAACAACAACAACAACAAAAAAACAATACTATTTTTATATATATTTATAATCTAATATTTTAAAGAGTATATTAATTTATATAATAATAATAATAATAATAATAAATATACAGTAAATACGATATCTGTTATATTTGTTATATCACTTAAATAGTATGAATACCATAAAACAATATACAAATATATTGCATAAATTACTAATTTATTTTATTTGTTTCAGATTATTAGTATTATTGTTGTGTCCAAAAGTCAAGTCATATTTTTTCTGGTGAATTGTCTGGTAATGTCTGTGCGATTATTATATACAAATAAAATAATAATACAATATATGATAATTATTAATGATTTACACACCCGGGGAGGGCTGATAGCATGATAGAGGACACATACATACAAACACATACACACACACACACAACTCAAGCACCTATTGATAAATTGTTATGTCTTAACATATTGAGAGAGAGAGAGAGAGAGAGAGAGAAAGAGAGAGAGAGAGAGAGAGAGAGAGAGGAGTCAATGAAAATAAATTGAGAAACTAATCAATCGATAAATTCCAATGAAATACAAAATGCATTTTCCCTTTAAGCCATTAATTTGTCGTTTTATTATATTTTTCCTTAAAAAAAAATAAAATAAAATAAAACTCATAGACACCAAACATATGGTACAAATTCATTGTAAAGTATATTTCACTTATAGTTTGATTTATATATCATATATTTAAAAAACTTTTCATTTTTATTGTTCAAATTCTTGATATTATTATTATTATTCTAAATATTTAAATGTCATGTTATATAATAGAGATTTTAGTACAAAAATTTTTAAACAAAAATTATTTTGCTTTTTAAATATTTTAAAAGATTTACAATGAAATACAATTTATTTCATTTAAAAAATATAATTATTTTCAAAGAATTTATTAATACCTTTTTAATTTATTTTCATAGAATTGTTAACAAATATATATATATATACTTTTTTAACAAATTAATCCAGCTGAATTTACATTGATTAATTAACCCAGCAACATTAACAAAAACAAAAATCAATTATGCAAATTTCAAACATGCAGTTCCTAATCAACTAAACTACATGAGCTCCGCAACATGCATACAAACACACACACACACACACACACACACACACACACACACATACATACACACACACACACACACACACAAACACACACACACACACACAAACACACACACACAAACACACACACACACACACACATACTTATAAATGAGATATATTTGATTTTTTTTTTGTATAAGCCATTAGATAATTGTGTGATATAAAAATCAGCAACAATTGTGAATATCATTAAAATTTATGATAATAATAATAATAATACCTAATATGATATACAGTTATGTCATATAAAATATTATATAAATGATAGTTTGTACAGTGTGTGTGTGTGTTTGTCGCTGTGTCAACAAAAATAAAATCTATACAGTAAATGACCTTGTTATACATGTATAATATATCAATATATACATGTATAAAAGTTAATATATAATATATGATATATATATATATATAATATATATCTATTGGTAAATTACACGTAAAATCTGGAACATTACCGTTTTTCTAGGAATTGTTAGATATTATTATTATTATTATTTTGATGATTATTATTAAAATAAAAAAATTTCTAATATTTTATTATTATTATTATTATTACTATTATTGTTGATGATATTAATCTTGGGGTTTTACTCTATAAAACGATATAATTTATAACGATTAGGTATTATACTGTATATATATATATATATATTTTATTATTTATTATACATATATTATAATAACATTTTTTTCTCGGGTAATTTCCTAAATATTAGGTTAGAAAACATATATATATATAATAATAATAATAATAAATATCATGAAATTTGATTTATATTAAAGATTACAATTTCATAGAAAAAATACTCAATAATTTTCTTTTTTTTAAAAAAATAAAATTAGTATTTATTTATTTATTTTGCTTGTATGACATTATTTTTTTTGCTTATAAATAAATACACAACATTTCAACAAACAAATTATATATCATTTATATATATATATAATTTAATTTATTTTACAGTACAGAAAAATAATCAATAAAATCAATTTTGTAGTACAACTTAATCTTTATACAGTACCAAAAAAAAATTTTTTTTTTAAATAATAAATAAATAAATAACAAGAATGTAATAATTTGAAAATTAAATTGTAATAAATTAAATTAGTTTTTTTTATTATTTCAGTTTAAATGTTTTTATTAAATCAATATGTTTATTAGTAATTTAATATTTAAATTTATTTTATTTTATTACTGTATTATTATTATTATGACTATATAGATCACACATACATTAAAAAATATATTACAATATTATTATTATTATTATTAATATTATTATAATTTTTAATATACTAGAGAGCCCAGACATTTATTATACATTACGATCAATAATTAATGTCATTAATTATTTAGCTTATTATTATTATTACTAATACAACATATACAGTATAGTCTAGTCTATACACCCTCGCAATACTTAGAGACTATTATGTTAAATATTGTTAGTATAGAGAGAGGGAGGAAGGGGGAGGAAAGTTAGTATGAATACCAGTCCCCAATGAGACACAACACAACACATAACAGAATATAATTTATTTTTTTTAAGTTAGACCCAGAAATTCCCGGAAAAAATAATTGTTTAGAGAATATTGTGTATATATATGTGTCACAAATATTTGTATATATTATTCTGTATCAAAAAAAAACAAAACTAAAACAAAACGAAAAATAAAATTCCTATCAAATAAAATAAAACTAAACTAAATATTCTGTGTTTCCACACATTTATTAGCATTTTATCGACATATGTATGTGTGTATGTGTATGTGTGTGTGTGTGTGTGTGTGTTATACACACTGGCAAACAGTGTATGGGATTAAATGGTAAGCCCTGTGATTCTGGGAAATCATTTACACCACTCCCGGAGCGAGTGTTACACAAATGAAAACATTGAAAATAAAAATTTTAGAAAAAAATTTTTTTCAAATAGTTTTGAAAGTATTGTATGACTAAAAAGTTATCATTTTTTTAGAGGTCATGTCTATATCCAAACAACAACAACACCAGCATATCATAGGCCCAGAAACAATACCTGGCCTTCAATCACGTGTATATCACACACACATATACATTACATATAGTATATTAAATTTGATATCATTATAATAATTAATATATAGAGAGATTACTATCTTGTTAATTATTTTGACAATGAATAATAATATATAAAGATATTATCATTAATATTAATTATACCAATAATAATGATAATATGATGATGATAATAATAATATAGTAATTATTATTAAATGCAAATTATTTTATCCAGGGATAGTATATCTATAGTATACTTTAAAAAAACATTTTAATTTTGTTTATATCGGTATATTTAATAAATTAAATTAATGATTATTATTATCATTACAATGAATTTTTAGTTATGATTCAAAAAAAAAAAATTAAAAATTTCTAATTCAATAATAATAATTATTATTAAATTATAGATAAATATTATTGACTCAAAATATTAATAGACAGTATAATACTGTATAGTTAAGTAAAATTAAATAAATAGTAGATATTTAATATTAAAAAGTTTGTTTACTAAAAGTATGTATTATTATTATTATTATTAATAAAAATAATTTATCATTAATGTAATGTACAGTACAATTCATACGATTTTTATATATAATGATGAAACAGTTAATAACATTTAATATTTTTATACAAATTTATTGCACTATTAAATATTTAAATTTTAAATTAATATAATATACTAAATAATATATATATATATATAAGTTATACAGGGATTAAACTAAGTGTATATTTATTTAAACGATTAAAATAATTAAAATGCAAATCAAAAAATCACAAATAAATTAAATTCAAAAATTTCTAGAAAATTCATATATTGTTAATTGACTGATGAGAGAAAATTATTGTCAATACATATGTTTTTAAATATTTGTTGTTTTTGTTGTTGAAGATTATATTACAAAAATTAAAATTTATAGTCAAAACAAATAATATACATTTAAAGTGTTTATATTGAAAAATGTTTACCAGATTTTTAAGTACTAGACTATTATTAAAATATTAATACTTTACTATAAATTATTAGTACAAATAATATATTTGCTTAAAAATTGAATTTATATTTGATATAATAATATTTTGCATGAAATTACTACTAGAAAATATTACTACTATTTAATTATTTTATTATTAATACTATTTATTTATTTATTCACATGATTTCTGATAACAAACATTAATTTAATATTTTAAAAGTTTAAAAGAGATTTATAGATATATATGATTTAAATTAAAACTTTATTTACCAAACAATTTTGTTTTGTTTTTATTGGAGAGATTAATGAAATTAAAATAACTTTTAAATTTTTCCATTTAATAAATTATTATTTTTTGTCAATAAGTTAGAAGAAACCAAAAATTTTGATTAACAATTATTTTTTATTTATTTATTTTTTGATTAATCATTTTTGGTATACAGGTACATTATCTACTTAAATATATAAAATATTTTTTTTATTAAAAAAACAAAATCAATTATAACCTACTAAATAAATTTACCATAAGTTATTATAAATCAAATAACCCCCCATAACATGTGTCTATTAAATTATTATTATTTTGAAATTTTTTTTTTGTTTAATCATTATCAAATAAATATATATATGCTAAATAAAATTGTCAATTTGACATTTATAACAATTATAGAGATTAAATTGCATAGATAATTTACATTGTATTTTTTAAAAATGTTTATTAGCTTAAAAAACTAAAATTAAAAACATATTTTTTTATTTGTCTCAAGTGATACTGTAAATAACATTTTTTTTTATAACAACTAAACACACATTTATTTTATTTACTGTATAATATATTTTGTGACATTAGGTTTAATATCATAAAAAGGGGAAATGTATGTCACCAACAAACTAACAGCTCATGTATGATAATATTTTTTTAATAATACATCATTACATATACAGCCAATAATTTAATATCATTACGTCATCGTGTCTTACGTGTCGTCTATTTTTTTTTAATTATTTTGATTAATTTAATACTATTTTTATAGTTGTTATATAATTATTATTAAATAAAAAGTAAAAACAGCAAAAATAAAATCTGTATATATTTTTAATATCAAAATTTATTTATAGACTCTCTCTCTCTCTCTCTCTCTCTCTCTCTCTCTCTCTCTCTCTCTCTCTCTCTCTCTCTCTGTATGTATGTATTACTCATTAAATATCACATGTTTTTACTCATCTTATAGTTATTTTTTCCATACAAACGGGATATTGATTTTTATTTGTGCTAAAAATAATATCCAAACACTACACACACACTCATAAACATTTGATATACAAAAATAGACTAATAAAATAAAATAATAATAATATTATTATAGTAGTATATATTAATAATAAAATATTATATAATAACTATATATCTATTTATATGATATTTAATGTTTTCGGGAAATTTTATTTACTTTTTATTTTATTTCGCTACTATTTATAGCTTTATATTATACAATATATAGTAAATGTATTGCATTTATATAGTATATTATAATATTATTTAGTTATTTAGATTATAATATAAATTATATACTGTATTAACCTTTATATCTAATGTATTAATAAATGCATATTTTTTTATAAGCCCACGTGTAATAAAAATATATATATATACAGTATATATATATATACAGTATATATATATATACCAAAAATGTCAAAAATATGTGGTTTGACTTTTAACATAAAAATATATACAATATTTAAACAGTAGTATTCAGAAATATTTTTAGCCAAAAAATTTTCATTTGAATAATTTAGTTGACATTTAGTGTAAACAATATTATAAACATATTTATTATTATTATTATGACTGTCAGTTAAAATAACACGAAAGTCGTATAAATTTTTATTAATTTTTTTTTAAAAAACATATAAAAAGTTTTATTTTATTTTTGTTTTCAATATCAGACAACCGTTAAATATTTAAGTATATACTGTGTGTATATATAATATCAAATACAATCAAACAAACAAAAAATGTTTATTATTATATTTACTTAATATAATTAAATAAAGCAACAAAAAATAAATATAATATCATAAGTATTATTAATAATATGTCATTAAAGTGCTATATTTGACAAATAAAACACTTAAATGACATTTACAAACAAACAAAAAATGCTATCAGTTTATAGACTTAATAATAATATTATAAACATTGAAAATATCTGTAAAAATATTAATATTAAATATTTGAATTTTAGTATTAATCTAAATAACAATCAAAAAAAATAATAATAATTATAATTATAATACAGTATTAGCCGACAATAAGGCATATATTAGTTAATGTCATATTATTTTTAATTTTTGATAACAACATAACATAAAGTTTTTTAGACATTAATAGACATTTTCTTTGTTTGTTTTTTAGCGTATATTATACTATATATATATATATATATATATATATATATATATATTTATTATATAAATTAAAAATAATAAATCTATAGATTATGACACTCTTTAGCAATATATTAACATTTAACTCATAGATATTATACTGTATATATATTTTTGATAACAAATATCTTTAATAAATCAATAAAAAATAATAATAATAGTATCCTTTTATATGATATATTGGGTGACATTAAGTCTCAGTTATTGTCACTATTATTTTATTAACGACTATTTATTACTTTTAGTAAACTGTGGGAAATTAAAACTATTTTATATATATATATAAATTTATTTACGTATATAAAACTGTTGTTGAAAAAAACTTATACAGTATTTAAATGTCATCTAATTTGATAACATAACAACAACAACACCAACAAAAAAAAACAATTATAAATTATTAAATAATTATACTGTATATAAATTATAATTTAACTTTCATATGATTTTTTTGTTAATTTAAATTTTATTTTTTATTGTTGGAAAACCTAATTACTGTCTATAATTAATAATAATAAGGAATAATTTAATTGTATTTTCCAAATAAAAATTATTTAAAAAAAATAAAATAAACATTAATTAAATAAAATAATTATTTGATTTTTAAAATCGATAGCAAAATAAGGTATATAACATATTATAAAATACAGTATTTTTTACTGTAAATTAAGTATTAATTAAATTGCGGTAATGCTATCATCAAAAAATGTATTACTAAACTAAACTAAAATAAGATTATAATATATAACTATATAAAAAAAATTTATTGACACTAAGATTTTGTTGGTTTTTTTAAATATATATTTTTTTCTTAATAAAAAATGAAATAATTAGAAACTTTTCACAATTATTACCGTTTTTTTACCAATAAATTTGATAATAATAATAATAATAATAATAATAATAATACAGTAATATGTATAGCAAAATGAGTTCATGCGCTCAGTTAGGTTTCCAATCAATTTATGAGGGAATTTCCAGTGACTCAAACACCCGTAACATATATATATACAGTATATATTATATAACATATAATAATTGGTGAGTGAGTGAGTGAGTGAGTGAGTGAGAGAAAGAAAGAAAGAAAGAGAGAGAGAGAGAGAGAGAGAGAGAGAGAGCATTAAGATATGGTAATAAAAATAAAATTCATAAATATATAAGACATTAGCAAACATTACAGTAAATGTGTGCCAAAATAATAATAATAATAGCATAAAGTAAGTCATTATATTATTTTTAAAAAAAAATTTAAACAACTAAATAAATAAATAATTATAATTTTATTTTCTGGGTTTTACTGATTATTCATTGACAACTCTATTTAATCAGACAATAATTACTTGTTTAGTACTATTACTAATACTATTACAGTACTATACACTACTGGCCATAACCGCCCAAACCGGACATCAGATATACTGTATATATATATAAACAGATATTTATGACACAGAAATCACGTGAAAGAGTGAGTGTGTATGTCATGAGGTGCTGGTATTTGGGACACATTAGGCTCTCTCTCTCTCTCTCTCTCTCTCTCTCTCTCTCTCTCTCTCAATATATAAGTCAATGTCCTCTTTTCTCAGGGAGAGTGAGTAAGTAAAAGAGATAGTGAGTGAGTGAGTGAGTGAGTGAGTGAGTGAGTGAGTGAGTGAGTGAGTGAGTGAGTGAGTGAGTGAGTGAGTGAGTGAATGAGTGAGTGATAGAGAGAGAGAGAGAGAGAGAGAGAGAGAGAGAGCACTTCTGGTGTAAAATCCTAAACCAGAAGTTTCTCTAACTTTCTATTAAATTTTGTTTTTCATTTCTAGAAAAACTACAAATAAATATAAATTAAATTATTTAAGAAAAAATTAATAAATAAATAAAACATTTTTTTAAAAACAATATATTTGTCGACAACAACAACAACAAAAATCTTATCACTTTATTATTATATGATTGTTAGCCAAACAAAATTTTTTTTTTAATTACGAAAGTAATAATTTATTTTTTGTTTGTTTGTTAATTATTTATTTTCATTCAATCTTTTTTTTAAAGTAAAGTAAAGTCAACATTGAGTTTACAAAATAAAAAAAGATTGTATAAATTATATATGATTTTTTTGTTTAGATTATTTAGATAATATATATATATATATATATGATATTTTTTTTAAAAATACAATTAAAAAAATAAATAAATTCAAAACATATGTTTAAATTAAAGGATTTTTTGTTGTTGTAAAATGTTTTTTTTGGTTGTATTTGAACGGTACATATAATTTGTTTAAATGATAAGTGAAAAAAATAGTAGCGATAAAAAAAACAATTTTGTTTTAAACATTTAAGTTTATTTTGTACTCTTAATTTTTTTTAGTTTTTAACATTTCAATTATAAATTATTAAAACTTGGCTGTAGACTATCAATGATATATATTAATATTATATATATATATATTGAAATATAAATATTATAATACACTATAAATTAAATATATATACAGTATTTTATATAAACACTAACATATATTGTGTGTATATATATATTGAATATTGTATTATACATAATGGTAATTAGCTTTGTCTGTATAAATATTAAGATATTATTTACATTAAAAATACTTGTGTTATGTGTGTGTGTGTGTGTGTGTGTGTGTGTGTTTGTATATGTGTGTGTATGTGTGTGTGTGTGTGTGTGTGTGTGTGTGTGTGTGTGTGTGTGTGTGTGTGTGTGTATGTACTGTACTGTACTCTATGTATGTATTAAATGGTTTTTTCAAGGATATTCAGTTCAGTCCCGACACCAAAAAAATAAATAAACACCAATTCCTAGAATCGTATCTATAAATAGCCTTATATTATAACATACACACTGAGAGATAGAGAGAGAGAGAGAGAGAGAGAGAGAGTATACTGTAGTATCCAATGATAGCATATGTGATATGATTTATATATTTTTTTAAAATAAAAAAACAAAATATGATTTTTTCCCAAAACATTTTTTTAATATATATACGTAACAAATTTAATAAAATGTAATAGTTGTTTGTCTACTAAACTACTACTACTATATTACTACTATATACTAGTATACTAATGTTAGGATAGCCTATCCTGGATAGGGGTGACCAACCTTTCCGAGATTTATTTAAATTTATAATAAAAAGAGATCTGATATTTTTGTGGTACCGGAATTTTAATCGCCCCATTGGTTTCATTGGAAATATTTAATGACGGGGAAAGGTATGTCCCAAACATATACACACATATTCTACTACTGTATATGTAGAATCTATATACCAGTGCCCTTCCCCCACCCCCATCCCTTAGTCATAGTCCCCAAATGGGAGGATGGATGAAAATTCCTGACCGAAACCAAAACAATAACAATAATAATAACTTTTTCCCATTGAATTGTGGGGATGACTCGTCACAAACGGTATGTGCGATACGGGAGGGGGATGGAAGTGGTCGGGGATGACACTGTGTATGTACTATCTACCTGAGCCATCACATTTAAATTTAACACTTTTGGCACAATCATCATACCTGAGCTGTGTGTATGTGTGTGTGTGTGTGTTATTTTCCATGAAAATTCATATATACATCCGTTCCCCGTCTTAATAGGCAATAATAATAATAATAATAATAATATTAAAAGTAAGAAAAAAATAAGTGATTCAACAGAAAAAAATATATCAAATTTTATTTTTAAATTATATATTCAATATTAAATTAATATTAATTACTTAGAAAAAAAATTACAAATTATTTTCCAATTAATGTAATTATATACCTGTATTTATATATATAGTATATTAAATAATTTATTAATATTTAATTACATTCTAGTATTATATTATCATTACATTATATATATCTAACACATAGACAACAACAACAACAACAAATTATAGATTCATAACTAACTAAATTCAATGTTAATTAAAATATTAGTGTATATAATAATAACAATAAAACTACTCATGCATTGAGAGAGAGAGAGAGAGAGAGAGAGAATATATGGTTATTAAAAAATAAATAGTTGTGTTTTAAAGGATTATTCAATAATGTCTGAGTCATCCCATAAAAAATTATAATACATAATATGGGATGCCTTTCAATAGTACTGTAGTACCAGTGCTTGCTTTCACAATTAATACTGGTATGTGCTGTATATGTATGTATACTGTACAGTGTGTATGTGTGAGTGAGTGAGTGAGTGTGTCTAATGTTATATAATACTTTTAACTACAATTATTATTATTATTATTATTGACTGAATCATACAATATACATGTATAATAATTTCATATTATATATGATATAGCATTATTTTTTTGACTATTGTATAAATTGTATTATATTTTTTTATAAAAAAAATATTATAAACTTTATATATATATATATATATATATATATATATATATATATATATATATATATATCAATATCTATAACTTATTATAAAATAAAAATAATCAAATCAATGAGTCAAGTGATGCTTATTATTGTATTGTATTATTGTCTATAAACTAAGGGTTAGGGATTCAATAGTTATTATTATTATTATTAGGAGGTTCCGTGTGTTAACCCGGTTTTTTAAGTAATAATAATAATAATAATAATAATAATAATAACAAAAAATATATATAACAAACACAAACACACACAACAAGTTCACACATGATTTGAACGAAAAATATTTTTTCCGAGAAAAAGAGTTAACGATTTAATAATAACACAAAAAAAAATTATTATTATTTTTTTTTGAAAAACTTGTTTTTCACGCACACAACTCATTGATTGAATAAATGAATGACTGAATGAATAAATCATTTATTCAAAAAAAAATATATTAATAAAAATAAAAAATGATTTTTAAAGTGAATTATATATATATATATACTGTATATAAAAACTTGATTTTATATCAGACACACAAAACAAATAAATAATGATTTTTATATTTAAAAAACAAGTTTCTCTCGAATGATGATTAAAAAAATTGATTTCAATTTTGATGTTTTATATAAAACTGTTTTTTAATACAGTACTAAATTTATATATATATATTACATATCTATTTCATCTGATATGAATAAATATGCAACAATTTTTTCAATTGAAACAAACATATAAACAAATATCAATACATATATATATATATATATAAAATATTTTGTTAATATGCCAATGATATAACTATGTTTATTGATTATAATTTAATACATATATATATATATAATTATGTTTTAAATACTTATAGATTTTAAAATTTTTTTTGTATGTTTTGTTTTTACAAAACTATGCGATTTTATAATAATTATAAAACAAATATCGCACACAAAACAGATATACACTTTAATACTAATTATTTGACACTAAACATGAAAAAAACTATTTAGCTTTAGTTAGTAGTATAAAACTAGTTATATATATAAATAATAGTTTTACAATTGCTATATTATAATAATAAACATTTTTGAAACATTTTTGTAATGACAAAAAAATAAAATAAAATAAAAATAAATAAACACATATCTGAAAAAGTTTAGTAAAAAATAAAATAAAAATAAAATTATGATTAGCAACAAATCCCCTTGGCTATACCAGTTTACACAGTGTGTGTGTGTATATATCACATAATTGATATCATATAAACTAATATAAAACTGTATCATAAAGTTATAATAAATATATGATATCAAAAAATATAATTATAAAAAAATATTATACAACAGTTTATTTCAATTTATTGAAGTATGGGATCTCTCTCTCTCTAAAATTGAAAGAGAGAGAGAGAGAGAGAGAGAGAGAGAGAGAGAGACAGTTATATCATTATAATCTAAAAATATTTTTATTATTTCTAACAACAATTTTTTATTTATCTGGTTATTTATTTTAGTTATTTTTATGTATTTATCGCATAGTTATTCATATAAATAAAAAACATTATTTATATATATATATATCAATTGTAAATACTTTATATACATGTATGATATTATTACGGTATATATCAGTGTTGGCAGAGACAAAAATGTTTGTATAATACAAAGCGTTATTATTATTATTATAGAAATTATTTTTTTATTATTAGTAGAAACAACAATTATAATAATAATAATGCATTTTCTAACAATTATATTTTTACTAAATATTTTTAATTAATTTTTTAACATAATATAAATATATATTAGTTTTAAAATTTGTATAATACATACAGTAATACATTGTATTATACTGTATTAAACAAAGTCAAAATTTTGTATTTTTCCAACCCTGATATATACAGTATTAAAATATTTTTATGAACTATTTATCTTATCAATTAATAAAGATTATTATTATTATTATTTAGTATTATTATATTATTCAATAGTGTTTACGTGTTTTATGTGTAGGTTTTTTTTTTTAAATAAAAATTATTATCAATACTATATTATTAGATATCATATAACTTTTTATTTTATTAATGATATTAATGACAATGCCTTTTATTATTATTAATAATAATAAGTTAATCGCCTCCCGGTGCCCTATGCCGCGAGACGACTATCTCTCATCAATACTCCCATAGAGTTAAAATAAATATTAAATACCAACACACAAAAAACAAATCATATCAATTTCAATTGTAAATACAATGTGATAAAAAAGTTATGATATAATACAACACGCGTTATAATAGGGAAAGAGAGAGAGAGAGAGAGAGAGAGAGAGAGAGAGAGAGAGAGAGAGAGAGAGAGAGAGAGAGAGAGATTACGTAAAGGGGTAGCGATACTCATATCCGACAAACAAATACTATTATAACACAAACAAAAAATTAGTAGTTATTTATGTCTATTGTTTGTCACAAATTAAATATCATAAAAATATTAAATATTAAATATTTGATTATATATTAGAGAAGATGAAGGACTGGTAGACAGACACAGACAGACAGATAGACATGACTGTGCTTTCTCTGTATAATACTGTATATATATAAAACTCTAGCATTGCCAAGGGGTGGACAAAAAATATTCATGCAACCTAGCTATATATATATAAACAAACAAATAATTTTTTAAAAATGATCTAGCTAAAAATAAATGTCATTTTTTTGATGACAAAAAATTGTTATATACACTGTTTCTCGGCACCGGCGATACCAGTGTTAGGCACCTACATGTGTATGTATGTGTGGGGCATTGACGGCGCACAGGTAGATTTTTTTGTTGTCATCAAATACAGTATTATAATAATAATGGGTTAACTTTTTTTTTAAGTTAGCCTTGTAAGTAGCAGTGCGCGCACATATATGTATACTATGTATACGTGCAACTCATTGGATAGTCTCATATGAAAAATACAATGATATCATTGTATTTTTCTGATTGGCTAAAAATGATGTCATTGTAATTTGCTGATTGGGCTAGAATGTGTGCTGTTTGGCAGCACTGGTAGCTTTTTATTATTAAAGCTAACTTTCCTAATACTACAGTACTGTACTATCCAACCATATATAAAGTTGAAGGACTCTCTAGTCTCGCGATTCATAATACAAGTGATATTCAAACTGTTAACAACACTTTAAATATAATAAATATATTTATATATATTTGAATTTGAAAATAAAAAAAAGTATTGCATTTTGCTATCAATTAATAAGTTATTTGTTGTAATAATTTATTGAATAATTAGTTTTATAATAAAAAAATAGTTAATTTGTATAACAATACTAATAATCACAATATATAAAATATATTGGTTTTTAATACAAAAAAAATTTTGGAGAAAAAAAACTTTTTATTAGAAAAAAAAAGTTTTGATCGACTTTTCTAAACTACAATTGTTTCATCACTTTATTTAAATAATAATTAGTATTATTATTATCATCTGATAAGTGGTAACATCAAAGAAGTGGTGACAAAACTTTTTAAACAAAAACAAAATTATCAATAATTTTGTTTTTAGAAGAAAATCACAGAAAAAGTTTTCAAAATTCAATCAAAAGAGTTGCCGATATTATTCTTCGACAACCAGTTATTATCATTGATTTTATCTAAACCACAGACACAGACAACAACAACTGCTATGAAGATGTTGACCGCAACCAAGTCGTTGTCGCTGAGCGGCGGACACATTGTGTCCGAACAGCTGCTTATGCCGTCGTATTCGCCGAACGCCGTAACCGCTACCGTTGGCCAACACTTTCCCTGGGAAGAGGATGTCAACGAAATCAATACACCCGATATTGATCCGTCGTTTTTCGATTCGGATCCGTTCAAAATGAAACTGAAGACTGGCATCGATCCGATGACACCGTCGTTAGCCGATTTACCGTCGGCTACGGTCATCTCAAATGTTACGGACGATCCGTTTTTTGCCACAAATCCCAATTCGTTGATAACCATTGCCGAAGATACCGACTCGCAGACCACACACAACTACGAGGACATGAACTTAAGCCAATTGCTTAGTCAAACCAATGTCGACATCAATGGCCTAATTCAGGCCAATATGTTGGACAGCGCTCAGTACGTTCAGGTGACCGCCGACGACGAGCCAGTACTTCACTATATGCAGCCAAAGACCAGCATCAGCGCCGGCATCGATGCCATCGCCCTAAGCGTTATCACAACAAACGCTCAAATAATGGACACGTCGTCCGCGGCAATGACGACGACGGCGGCGGCAACCGTTCACTTGGCCACAAGTCCCGCCCACCACCATCACCACCATTCGCAGTCTCCGTCACCCTCACCACTACAGTCATACACTACACAGCCATTGACAACCATTAACTATTCACATCTGTCGCCAGTACCGTCACCGGCCCTATCGTACACATCATCAGCGGTCAATAGTCCCGCATCGACACTGATGTCGATGGATTCCACAACAACGACATCATCGTCGACGATAACAACCATCGATGGTATGCTTGTCGACTCCATCGACCAGAAACCAGATCTGTCAGAGTTTCTGTTGCCAGCAGAGGCAATGCCCACTGTCATCAACGATCATTTGTATACACGGCCGACGGCGTCCACATCATCGTCATCTACTTCTTCGGGAACAAAACGAAGACGAAAGTCTAGTACTGGCGATAGCGGCGACAAATGGACAACAATAGCTCCGTCGATGCGCAAGAAAGCCGCCAACAATACCAATAGCAATAACGGCGTAAAGAAGTCACGAGTGACCAAACGAGACAAACAAAAACAAATGGACGAACAGATCCTACACTATGTCGAGGATAACGACCGGTGCCGCAAACAGATCGAACAAATGGAACGGGAGATCGAATGGTGCAAGAATTTCTTGTTCAAAAAAGTTGTCTCATCGGCCCGTAGTTAAACTCCCGGAGCTCTACATATATAATATATATATATATCACATTCATTGGGCCATAACTTTGTTTTTTTTTCATTTGACACCTCAAACCTCCTCCTCCTCCACTACGACTACTACTACTGTATATCATTCAGACGATACCATTTAGATACCAGATTTTATCGATACATATATATTAATATATATATATATTTAGCGCACATTTATCATAATCACACTGTTAATTGTCATTTTAATTATTATTAATATTATATATATATATATATATTGTATTTAAAATACAAAACAATTGTTTTATTATATATATATATTTGATTGTAAATAACATAAATATTTATTATTATTATTATTATAAATATATTATTATATAATGTGTATAGCACTTGATTATTAATTTAAAAATATGATTATTATTATTACTATTACGATACTATTATATTGTTAGTAAACCATTATTATTATTAATAATAATTACAAAATATCTCTATTATATTCAATATATATGATATGATTACAAATTAATACCATATATGCACACAAATATTGAAAATATTTAATTATTGTTTTTTTTAAAAAAAAGAAAATAACAATTTTTATAAATATAACATTGTTTTTATTATTATTATTAATGATTAGTAAAATTGTTGTTCAATGTTAGCAATTGAAAGTCGATGATGATGATAATTTTTTGTATTATATATTAATATTATATAAATATATATTTCTATAACCAGAAAAATTTGATTGAAAAATTGAATTGATTTTTATTGTTATTTTGTCATTATATCTAATAAAAAAAGTTTTTTTGCAAAAACAATTGTTTATTAGTTTTTCATTATTTTTTTTTACTTATTAAACTGCTTTACTATTCAGCAATTGATTAACTTATTGATTATTAATAACTATATAATATTGATTAATTTATATTAAATTTAATATATTGTAAAATTATATTGATTTTTTTGAAAAAGACTAATAATAGTAGATATTTGGAAATTTTCTTAATAGTTTGCATCATATTTTTCAATATATTAATAAACAGTTTATTTTTGATTATTTCATTGATATAATTATATTTGATTTGATATGAATTTGTTTATTAGTTTTTATTTATTTATTTTTAATGATCGGATTAATATTATATTAATAAGTCATTGTATTATACAGTGGTTTATACAATAAATTGATTTATTTTAAAACTTTTCCACAAAAAAATAATAATAATTACTAAACAAAATATTTAAAAATAAAGCCAATTTTATTAACTCTTATTTGATAAAATTAAATCCTATAGAAATTTAATCCACAAATTAAATATGATAAATAATAATAATAATGAAAAAAGGTACATGAACAAATTATATTACTATAGAAATAATTTAATATATTGTAAATTTAATAAATAAAAATTTTATATATAGTATAAATATTAAATATTAGTATATTATCAAATCTCAACTAACTTTTTTTAAAAAAAATATTTTGCAATATATTTAATTTTCAAATATAAATGATTAGTAAAAATATTTTAAGTAGATATTTGGCAATCAATAAAATCCAGGTATAAGTTTCCGGTAAACTCAATAACACAAAAATAAATTAATAATAATATTGTATATTATTATTATTATTATTATTAATTGAATGACTTAGAAATATCTGATAAAACAAAAAATAAAATATATTAAATCAATTCCAATGATAACAAACATTAAAAAACTTAGTATTATATATATATACTGTATATACTGTATAACCTAATATGTATTAAAAGTTTAGTATGCGATTATATTATTTATAATATAAATTTATTTTATATATAAGTGGTGGTAGAAAAAAATTATTGATAAAATTATTGATATACTGTATATATTTTAATACTTTATATATTACGAAGTAATATCCAATTTGTTGTTTATCTTAATTAAAACACTAAACTTTTGTTTTAATTAAATACAATGAAAATAATAATAATTTGGCTAAAAGTGGTTTTTCTTTGTATACCTTATTTTATTTAATTAATGTTTAGTACAAACACATTAGCATCAAATAAATTGATTTTTTTAACATTAAGTAACATTAGATATTTGGTGCCAACAAATTATATACTGTATATATATATAAAAAAAAGTTAGTCAACAAATATGTATTAATAATATTAAAAAATATATTTATTAATGTTTGCTTTATATTCAAGTCAAGTTTTTCATGGTTATTTTTATTTATTATAATATATATAATAATATATATATATATATTAGTACCTATATTAATTTTCATAATTACTTTTATTTTGCAACAACAAAAAATAATATAATATTATTTCATACTAGCTAAATTAATATTAATAATTTTTTTTAGATTTTTAAATTGAAAAAATTTAATGTTTTAAAACAGTCATATAAAAGTATTGTATGTATTATTTTTTTCAAAAAAAAATTATTGTTATTAATATTTATTATATTTTTACAATAAATAATATCTCTATCATCGTGTATGTGTGGGTGTATTAGTATTTTATATAATTGTTTTTTTTTGTGGTATTATAATAGACTACTACTTATATATATATATTTGTAGATTATTGCAAAATAGTATAGTTATTCAATATTTTTCTATTATATATGATAATTATGATGATATGGTAATAATAATAACAATAATGATAATAGTTGTAAAAAGATTAATTAATTCATAAATAAATAATTCAATGTTACCAAGGTACATGCAGGTTACATATTTTTGTTAGCTGTATATATATTGCAATGTCATATAAAATAAATGTTAAAAGTTATTATTTATTATTAAAATTAAATGTTACCTAGTAGTAATACTATATGGTATTTATTTTTTTTAAATAATAGATTAAAAAATTATTTAATTTATTGGATATGCAATAAATTACTAAAACTAGTGGTATCGTAGATAAGTTTATGTTTTTTTAATCTATATCTACACTAAAATAAATTATATATATATATATATATATATTATGTACCTAAAAAATATGTACAGTATTTTATAATAATTTAATTAACTATTTTTTAAAAGTATATTTATACTACTAAAAATAATTATCATTACATATGTTTAGCTACATGAGCTGACTGATGCTCAGTAAGTGTTAATTTTTGGTGATAATAATGCCCAATATCATCATCATCATCAACAATTATTATTATTATTATTAAAAGCTATCTTAGCCAAGCACAGGGAGGTATTTTAGAGTAGATTTTTGTTTTGTTTAAAAAAATATCATACAATAAATGTCATACAATTTTATTTATTTAATTTTTTTGTGTGTTTTGTTTGTGTCTCTCAGGTGCCAGTCCTTGAAAGTGTGCCAAAACTTTTATTTAGATTATTCAGAAATATATATATAAGTTATATATATATATATACTATATATACAGTAAATGCACTAAAAATATATATTAATTACTAACTTATGCGATATTATAATCTGAACATATATTTATAAATTATATACAGAAATACTGTATATATATATTATAAATCATATATATATATATAATTTATATGATAAAAATAATATCTATAAATTAATTGTTACAAAACTAATAATATATAAAATACTAGATAAAATAATCATGCATAAATAACTATTGTTAATTATATAAAAAAAATTTATACTGTATTATGTCGAAATTAATTGTGCAATTGATAATAATAACAATAATAATATATTATATTATATATATAAAACAAGTATAACAACTAAAGTGATGATAAATACATAAATACATCGTATTTTAATTTATCAAAAAAAATTTATATGACATAATTTATACAACATTGCATAACATTATTAAAGCTAATT
This sequence comes from Oppia nitens, assembly GCF_028296485.1. Taxonomy (NCBI): domain Eukaryota; kingdom Metazoa; phylum Arthropoda; class Arachnida; order Sarcoptiformes; family Oppiidae; genus Oppia; species Oppia nitens. The sequence goes on from NW_026533190.1 coordinate 2,200,261, forward strand.
TGTATAATACCCAACATTTGTATAAATAAAATAAATTATTTTTTATTTATTTATTTATATATTACTATTATTAACATAGCGTAAATTATTTGTATTAAATAAAATAAAATGTTAAATTATTATTATTTTAAAAAGTAACAATATCAATTTAAATATTTGTCCATAAATATACAAGTATAAATATAGTACCGAAAAAAATATATTTATAAAATTATAAAAAATATTTATATATTTTAGGGATAGTACAATAAAAATGAGAAAATATTTTATTATTATATATTATAATTATATAATAAATATTATAAATATATATTTATATAATTAGAAGATACAATGTATTCAACAACAATAATTGTTATATAAATTAGTCAAATAACAAAAAAAATAAAAATAAATATATATTTTAAATATAATTAGTTTTATTAAAATTTTATGATGAGTTAAATTTTGTTTATATAAATAAATATATATAATAATGTTTGTATTATATAAAACTGTATTTTCCTGTTATCCAATAATAGACATTAAAATTATCAAATGTCATCATTTTTTATTATATATCCTATTATTTTAAAAGTCTAAAGTTTAAAATTTTCAAAAAAAAAAAAAATTATATAAACATTTTCTGACAATTACTTTACTTGAATTACTTTTTTTAAAAAAAACAAATTAAAATTTTTTCTAAAAATAATGATTTTTTGATATATAAGAATCAGTTTATTATTTCCGATAACAGGAAATATAAAATATTAGATATAATAAATTTATGGAAATATTTATTTAAAAAAAAAATTTAAAACTATTTTTTCCAACTAAATAAATAAATATAATTTAAAAGTTTTCAGTCTATATATATTGTGTTTTAATTAAAAACAAAAATGATCTCATTATAATACAGTAAAAATTGTTGTTTTTGTAAAATCAATTTTAATTTTTTCATATGATCCAACCATTATAATAATAATTATCAAGGACAATTACTTATTTTAAAAATTAATTTTATGATTATTTATAATATATGATTTTATAAAAAATTATCAATATTAGTAAGTCTAATAAATTTATCTAGATCAATTATATATAAACTGTATATATATAAATTAAATTTTCATTATTATGCATGTATTTGAAGAAAACATTTTTTTCTTTATTAATTAGTACTAAAACTCTACAAAAATAATATTTATTTATTTTAATAATAAACAATTTGTTTCAGATTTTGTTTGTTTGTTTTATTTTTTATTATTATCATTAAATAATCAAATAATTGAAAATTGTTTTTTTGCTGTCATAATCAATAATTATACTAATATTTTTTTTTTAATTTAACATTTAGGAAAATTATTTGGATATAATAATTTCGTTGAATAGTTGAATATAATAATAAAGATAATTAAATTATATATTTAAAAATAATAATTATTAATATTAATAATGAAAAAAATTACGATAATTAGTATTTGTCTATTAAAGTGTTAATTTTTAAAAAAACAACAGTTTTAGTAACTTTTAAATTAAATAACTTTTTTGTTTTGTTCAATTAAATCAATTATATACGATATGATAACTATTATGATTAAGTATTAGATTATATATATATATATAATAGATTAACTAATAGATTAACAATTAATCTCTAAATTGTCTATTAATTGTATATACTATCATAATCTATCTATTAATCATATAAAATATATAAATTTGGCGCCACTTTAAATAAAAATCTAAGTAATTTATACATGTACATTTTAGTTTTATGTATTAAATATATACTGTATATAAATAAAAATAAAAACACAAATATGATTGGCTTGTATTATAATACAGTGATGCAAACACATACAAACACACGTAATATGTGACATACAGTAACCATTTTATTACAATTAGTGTACATTAATGTAGGCATTGATTGCCATAAAATGCTATACACTATGGCATAACACTTACGATATACTGTATATTAATATATGATATTAATAAAACTTTTTTTTGTTTGTTTGTTAATATATATTATTTATAATTTAATTAATTAATTAATTAATATGTAAATCATAATTAATTTTAAGAGAGAGAGAGAGAGAGAGAGACAAAAATGCAATTTAATTATAATATATAATAATTTAGTAAAAATATTTTGTCATCAATAGGTTTAATACCATTTAAAATATATCAGACATTAGTTAATAGTTTTTTATTCAATCAATCAATCAATCAATTAATTGGTTGTTAAAAACCCGATGTCCAGCGATAGACAACCGATAAGTGTCGATCACTTGTTGGCAACCGATATGACTACCGCAGCCACTGCCGACACTAACAAAACTCAGATATCGGTGACCATCGCCATCGCCACCACTACCACCGCTGTCGGCAACGAAGCCGACGCCAACGACAGCGATAGTAGATTTCAATGCGACTGCCGTTTCGGACCCGACGGCCAGCCATGTTGTCGGCAGTTTGACGGCCCAGACATTGCTGACCATCGGCTGGACTGCCAGAGCTGTGACTACTGGGACGACCACTACTGCTATAATCTATTGAACGAACGTATCATAGCTATCATGTAAGTGATAAATGTATGAGTGATTAACACACACACACCCACATAGACACACACACACAGACACACACACACACACACACATAGACACCCACACAGACACAGACACCCACACAGACACCCACACAGACACAGACACCCACACAGACACAGACACAGACACCCACACAGACACCCATACACAGACACACACATAGACACCCATACACCTCAGCACCGGTAGCTAATAAATTATAATAAAACTTATATATATAAACTTTATCTCCTAATTATCCAATCCATTAGGTCAGTACTGATTGACAACTCGCGTAATGTTGTCGTTGTTGGCGGTGGTGGCCAGCAATCAGCGGGAAAATTACCGCAACGCCACAAACGACGTCAGAAGTCGACGGTTAGATTTTTATGGCGCGGACGACCAGTTTGTAAATCATTGTTTCTCTATGTTCACGGCATTACTAAACCCAAGTGGACATACCTGAAGAAACGTTATCATCGGTACGGTGTTGAACCTCGAGAACACCAGAATAAAGTGAATCCAGTGAACAATCGGGCCATCAATACGGAAGAACGTAAATCAATTGCCGACTATATTGTCGGTTATGCCAAACAAAATGCCCGCAATCCTGACGCCCGTCAATCGGATCGCTGGTTATTGCCGGCCACGCAATCGATAAAATCGGTATATCGTGTGTTTGCGGCCAGTGGTCAGCACCGGGCGATCAGTTACGAAGCGTTTCGCAATGTCTGGCGCCGGCATTGCCAGCTAATCGGTTTCGATAGCAAAAACGATCGCCAATCGGTCGCCGAGTTTATCAAAAGTTACGCCAAACGGCACGCCGTCAGCAACACCACCACCGGTACTATCGATGAGCAGTCGATGACAGTCCCATCACCGCCGGGAATACTGATACTGCCGGCCGATTGTAATGTCAAAACAGTGTACACAGAGTTTCAGCGCCGACATCCGCGATCGGCGCACGTGTCGTACGACGTGTTCAACAGTACGTGGAAAGCCCTGTGCGCTGACATCCGATTTGCCAATACTGCTCACTACGGACGCCGAAAGTGCAGCCATTGCGGAGCCGAAGGACACACCAATCGGAAAATTGGTGACCACTTTCTTTGTCCGCTGCGTGAGTCGCAGTCGGGACTGTCGGGACTAATGCGAAAAGCCCGACGTAAACCACAGTAGTAGTAATAATAATAATAATAATATATTAAATATTAAGTTTTTTAGATTTAAATAAAAATAAAATTTAATTTAATTTATAAATAATAGTAAAACTATAATTTTTGTTAACTGTATATTATATTAATATTAGTTAAATAAATAATTAAAACTAATTAAATTTGTAATAAAAACTATAAGTTTTTAAATTAGTAAAACATTTTGACTACATATGATATATATATATATACATATATATATAAATATATTTTTTTTAAAAATTATTATAAGTGATCCGTCAAATCATAAATTTAATTTAAATTTAATTATAAGTACTATTAATAAAAATAAATTTAATTTAATATTAAAATATTATACAGTATAATAATGTTAATGTATTTATAGTTGTACACCTATTGGGCATAATAAACAAAATTAACTAATTATATACTTAAAATACTAATGATAACATTTTTTTTATAATAAAAATAAAATACAGTAATAAATAAATTATAAAAATATTTATTATTTTTAATTAAGTAATAATAAGCCAATAAAATATTTATGAATTTTAATATTTAATTAAATAACTATATTATTATTACAATTAACAAAAAAAATTTTTTTACAAATACTACTTATAAAAACTTATTTCATTTGTGCTAAACAATTGAATCCTCTTTATTATTGTTGTTGTATTTAACTAAACGTTGATTAATGTTAAACACTTTTACTCGACTACTACTACTACTACTACTACTACTACTACCTGTGCTGACATTTGTTAGAAAACTAAACACTTTCAGATCGTTAGTCTTGACAATCAAACAAATCAATGCCAATAATCTCCAAATAAGTGTCTGTCCTATCAATAGTTTAAGGTTACGATAAAAGTCGACATCCCCACGGATCTGCATCCGATACAATACACTTGACCAACGTTGGTCGCCAATCGGGTCACACCTGTCCCAACCGTATACGGCATACAACTGTGCCTCGAAAGCTGCCTTAACATAGGATATGTTGGCTATGTATTGCATTATTTTATTCATATCATTGACCGGTAATAGGAAACCACTGAATAATGTGTTAACAAGATTACCGCCGATACCGATGATTAGGGTTGCCCTCAGACTTTTGTTGGCTATTATGCTGAACGTATAGGACATGCCCTGAGCGCACAGTGTCGACAATGCCATTATTGTTGTGTAATACACTATTTTTTTTTAAAAAAAATAATTATATCATATTTTTTTTAATCAAAATCACAAACACTTGTAAACAACTGTACTGTAATTATAATCATTAAAAAATAGATTATATAAATGATTTCAATGATATTAATGATATAAATAAATTAAAACTAAAAATAACTAAATTTAGTTAAACTACTAATTCATCAGTTGTAAAGTTTCCCAGGAAATTTTCTAACAAAAATAATACTCAATTTTGAATTTTATTTTTTTTTGGAAATACAGTAAAGTAATTAAACATAATGTATAGTAATTTATAATTAGAAAAAAACAATTAAATTAATATATATATATTCACTTTGTTTTAAAGATAACTCAAAGATAACTAATAATATTAAATACTAATTATGTGATTGAAATTATTTTTAAGTATAAATATCTGTTTATAATTAATACAACAAACAAACAAAAATACTTACAAAAACGTCGCTCATATATGTAACCAATCTGTGCAGTCATTGTGTATGTAATTAGACAGAAGCCGATGGTAATGGCAATGCCAACGATGGCGTCGACAATAGTCTTCGCCCAATAGTAGGCACCGGAAGAATACCAACGATTTTGTTGTTCGTTGAAAAAGATCTTCACTTCCATAGGAAACGTCAGTATTGTATAACACAATTGCAAAAAGTTATGCATCAGTAGACAGAAGAATAGGAATTTGAAATTCTGTACAAATTCTGGATCTTTGATACCGGAGCTACCGGTACTACCGGTCCTCATCCGACTTACGGGTACACAACTGATATTTTGTTGTTGTTGTTGTTGTTGTTGGTCAGGCATTACATCCGGATCGTAGGGCATACAGCCGTCGTCGATACCGGTTCGGCCAAACAACATGGTCATCGATAGGCCTATTCGATGGGTTGATAGGGTAGGGAGGGGTTGAGAGAAAGAGAGAGAAAATTTCCATTAATTTTCTATATTAGAATATTCCTGTGTGTGTTAAACATTCAGAGACAATATTTCCAAATATATTTATTAATAATAAGTGTTGTATTAATAATTAATATATTTTAAAAAAAGTATTTTAGTCACACAACTAATCATACAAATAGATTAGATTATATAGATTTATACATAATATTCTGTAAATACTGTATATATATATATATACAGTGTTTCAATCAATACAATCATTCAATGAAACTAACAAAACATATGATATATGATTTTAAAGTGTATTATTATTATTATTATTACCTGACATTAGTTCAAAGATTGTGATAAACATCAGTGATTTATAGCCACGAAATATATTGCATTTGACTGTCCTCTGGATTAGACACCAAAACTTATGGACAGTAAAGCCAACCGATTCGATGTTAATCTGTTTCGGCGGACAAAGTCGACCATAGGTCAGACACCGGTTACGAAGTTTGTCGACCGATTGGCGACACTGGTTGGCCAACAACTTAATCTCGTCGCACACTTCATAGTAATCATTAGACGTCGACGACTTTAGATCACCGGTTAGTTTGGCGGCCGCTTTTGAGGCCACTTTGATCAGGACTTCGATGGGCACCTGTTTATCGGTAACCTCGATGTTTGCCGCTAGCAATGTCTGACGTATTCGGTCAGGTTTTCCGTTATAGATATTGTGGCCACCATTGGACAGTACGTACAGTGTGTCAAACATGTAGAGTATGTCGCTGTTGGGCTGATGTATGGTTGTTATGATGCCTATGGAGTGGTCGCGGCTTACGTTACGCAGACAATCGATTACCTGAAAATAGATGACCAGATGTCAGATATCATTACCGCCGAGTGTTATGATAGACATCGACACACAAACACTACTACTACTACCTGTTCGGCGGCATTACTGTCCAGACCAGAGGTCGGCTCATCGATACACATAATATTAGGTTTGACATCGCCGACCAGTTCCTGTGCAATCACAATACGTTTTTGTTGGCCACCGCTGCAGTCAGCGATCAGTGTATCGGCGCAGTCGTCAAGCGTCAGATCGGCCAACAGTTTGTCAATGTTGTTGTCGCGACTGTTGTCGTCGGGTTTGCTCAGCATCGATGAATTGGTTGACTCGTTGTCGTCGTCGTCATCTGATCGGTAATATTTGATGGCCGCCGCGTAACGCATCGACTCACGGGCCGTCAGATTCATTAGCAGGTGTTCCTTCTGGTCCTGTACTATAAAACACGACTGAATCGGCCGATGAGTCGTGACATACATATCCGTATCGTTGTCTATACCGTCGCCGATGCGGCCATTGATACATCGCAACAGAGTTGACTTTCCTAATCGATAAAACAAAAAATAAAACAATTATTATCACTATTATAACACCTATGCATTCAAATTAAATACCGCAACCACTGGGACCCATGAGTGCCATAATTTCGCCGAACTTAATCTGGCCACTAATGTCCCGCAAAATTGTCTTTCGGTTACGGCCAGCAGCGGTAGTGGCGACTGGCGGTTTCGGTGAATAGGTCAAGTGCAGCCAGGCCAGGCCAAACTCGATACGTTCGGCCATACGGACCAGCGGGTCGTCCGATGATTTGGCCGATAACCAGGATGACGACGATGTGGTCGATACGCGCGGACTAATCATAGTGGCCGACACACGGGGCACATACAGCCGATTCGGGTCTAACTGTTCTAGGTCACCACTATTATTATTATTATTATTATAATTATTAATATCATTATTAATATCATTATTATTATTACTATTATTATTAATTGTATTAGTTATTAACATTTTTATTATATTTTTTATATATCAATTTTATATATTTTAATTTTATATATATTAATTTTTATATAAATTAATTTTTTTAATTTTATATATTTTTATATATATATATATATATATATTAATTTCAATTTTGTTAGTTTGTTAATTTGTAACTATGTTATTAGTTACTTTAACAAGTTACAAAGTTAATTAAAACATATCAAATTACAAATAAAAAATAACAGTATTATTACTATTTATTGATACTTAATTGAAATACTATTTTATATTGCAATTAAAATATGTTTGTTGATGTTATTATACATTTATTTTATTAATTTAACTTAATGTTAAAAAAAAATTTTAAAACATTAAAATGATTAAATAAATTATAAAGTTGTTTTTGTTTGTTTGTTTGTTTATATACTGTATACTAAATAGTAAATTTTTAATACTATTTTTTTCATTAGTAAAAAAATCTTTAAAAATATATAGTCAAAATATTTTATTATCAGTTTTATTTATAACCTAATTGTTAGACATATATATATATATTGAATAATAATTTATAGTGAACTTAATCTTGAAAATACACTACAATTTTTTTCTAATAATATAAATAACTTTTATATCATATGATTTAAATTATTTCAATACTACTCTAGTATATTACTAAAAAAATACATTCATATTGTAATAACGTATATTATTATGATTATGATTATGATTATTGCTTATTTTAAAAATACGGTTATAATAATAATAATAATATAACATAAGTATCAATTTAAATACAGTTGACATTTAATTTTTGTTAGAAATTTAACTATTATTAGTATCTTTTAAGGCTTTATTATATGTATATATATATATTATTATATAAATAATTATTGAATTATCGTTTATTTAGTGTATGCAATAATAATTTAATAAAGTAAATATACAAGTAATAAATTTTTATATTTAATTTACTTTTTTTTATATATCGATATAAATTATGTTTGAATATCATTAACTTAATATTATAATATATATATATTTTTTTTGAATTAAATTACCAGAACTTAAGCATCTGTGTAATAGTTTATACAAAATGTAATGATTATAATTTCAGTTATAATTTATATAAAAATATATATATTTGTATGACTATTAATGTCGTTATAAATTTATATTAATAGATACACACACACAACAAAAATAAACTATAAATTAATAATTTAATTAATGATTTATTTTCATTATTATTATTGTATTTAAATAATAACATATACTATACTATCAGTAACTTATAGTATATATATATATATTATATTTGTGCTAAAAATAATTTTTTTTTTCATAATTAGACAATAAATTTTTATGACAATTTTGACGTAATAGATATTTTTTATTTTAAATTTTTATTTTTTATTTTCAAAATAAAAAAAACGTATAGCATATTGACTAAAAATATTTTTTATTTTAAAACTAACTAATAATAAAAAAAATAATAATAATTACAATTAAAAAAACATGTTTGACTTTAACTTTTGGTTAGCCCTAATTGGTTTTATGCACCGTTGGTTTTTTATGTGTGTTTGGTTGTTATTCATACTATTTTATTGATAAATTTTTTCTACTAATAAAATATTTAACAGTTTTTTTCATACAAACAAAAAAATAAATAAAAAAGTTTATTAGAGATAATTATTGTAATTTTAAAAAAATTATAACACTTTTCAATTATGCAATACTATTATATATTTTTTTTAATAATATGCACAATAATTTAGCATATTTTGAATATTTAATAATTGACCACTTGATTAAAAACAATATTTAACATTAAATAGTATATAAAAATGTGTTTTTAAAAAAATTTCATTATTTAATAACATATGATTTTATAGTACAGTGTTTTAGATTTAATGAAATAATTTAAAAAAAATAAAGTTTATATTATAATATAAGCTTCAATTATTAATTAATAACATACAGTATATTTATGATTATATTAAATGATAATAATTAGTATTATTTTTTATTGTAAATTAAGTAATTAAATCTAATTAATTATCTAATTTATGATTTTTAAAAATATATATATTATTTATTTATTTATTAGGAAATGTTAGGAAACAAAAAAATAAAATAAAAACACTAATCAATGTTATTATCAGACTATAAGCTACCAAAACTTGTCGTTAGTATAAAAAACAGTGTTATTATTATTATTTTTAAATATATATATTTATTTTTATATAAATATTTTTACTCAATTAGCTAATTATATAACAATACAGACTATAGTTTAAATTAAATATTATTATTTTTTAATAATAATAATAATATATATGTTTATTTAGTTATCACTTGTAGTATTATGTGGTCCTTGAAGTATAACCACAAGTAAAAGCAATTGTATTTTTTTTGTTGTGTAAAATAGTTTCAAAATATTTTCCTATAAATATAAATATTTTTTTCTGCAAATATATTAATATATTAAAAAAACATATTTAATAAACAATTTTTTTGCTGTTTAAAGAGTCAAAATGATAATAACATAATAAAAAGTAAAATAATTTCTTTATGATTATGTCATTAGTTTTTTTTATATAAAATATGTCATAATATTTAGTATAATTTGAGTTTAAATAAACAATTATTTTGAAATAAATATCATAAATGCTATACTTTTGTTTTTTTTGTTGAAAAAATGTCAAAAAGTTATCTAAATTTATAATATTTAATATATTTAAAATCATATGATAATTGTGTGTCCAAACATACAGTTTTGCTTTTTTTTAACCAAAAAATAACTTTATTTAATATTATTTATCTTTTGTATAAAAAAATAATAAAAATTACTTTTTATATTTAAAATAATATATTTCTAACTAAATAATATTATATATATATATTATTATTATTAAATTTATGGCAATTACTTGATATCTCAACAATGAATCAAAAGTATTTTGTGATAATATGTTTATTAATTACATTGTTTACTGTGATATCGTGTCAATCATCTTATAAGCACCGGTATGGTAAAGGACACGGCGGTGGACATGGATTTTATGGATATCCAGGTATTTAAAATGAGTTTTTATTATTATTATTATTATTATTATTATTGTATTTTAAATTAATAAATAACTTTAAAATATTAGTTGGCCGGAAATGGGGTTATACATCATATATCAAACATCCGGTGCCCAAACATAACCACCACAAGCATCGCAAATATGTGTCGCATAGCATAAAAAATGGTGGTCTGGGATATAATAAAGTAGGACATGGCGGTGGTAATAGTGGTCAGTTCGGTGGCCAAATGTTTGCACCGGTTTGGCCAGCATTTGGACAGTACAATAGTTTCGGTGGTGGTGGTCATATGCCGTTTAGCCGAGGCTACCCGGGTTTGGCCAGTGCGCCTGACTATAGTATAGGTGGTGTTGGTGGTGGTTACGGCGGTAATAACGGTGCAGCCAGTGGTGGACACCGTATGTTAGCCTCGGCTGAACAACGACATCCGAATCATAATTATGGCGATCAGCCGCTACGTAGTCGTGGACAGGGAGGCCGTGGTGTTGGTGGTGCTGGTGTACAACATCATGGAGGACAGGCATACGGTGGTCAGCCATATGATCCAGAGTTGGGCAGTTTAATGGGACTCGACTTTCTTACAAAGTAATGATTTTTTAAAAAAATATATATTATTTTTTAATTAATAATTTTATTTATGTTTTTTGTTTGTTTGCAATTTTTGCAGTGAATTTCCAAATAGTTTTCTACAGTTAACAATGCCAACTGAATTAAGCAATTTTATACCGTATCAGTAATTAATTTTTATTATTAAAAAAACATATCAATTGGATATAATTAATAATTATTTTTTAATAATTAATTTATTGAAAAAAACTATATAATTTCAATACAAATAGAGTTTATTGAAATAATTTTGAAATTATTATAAAATTATTTTTTTTAATTATACAAAAATATTTATGATTTATACTAAAAAACTTTTCCTAAATAAAAATAATTTGATATTTACTGTACACACACACACAAAAAAATTACAAATAATATATATAAATATATATATAGATTAAAATACTAACAATTATGTAATTTATTTCTGTATATCTAAAATAAAAGTTTCATATTTATTTATTTAAGAAAAACGAGTTATTTATTTAATTTATTTAATAATGTTTACAAAATTATTAGTAATTGTAAATAAATTTTTTAAGGTAATAGTATTATTATTTTATTAAAAAAATATATTTATTAAATTGATTAACTTAATTTACATTTTTTACATATTTTTAAAACACGTTTTCTTTATAACAATATTAATATTTTCTCAATTATTATTATTATTAAAATATTATTATTATTAATATTTGCTATAAAATTAAATTTTAAAAAAGTTCAAAACAATCAAAATTGTATCAAAAAAATATTACTAAAAAAATATTACTAAAAAAATATTACTAAAAAAATATTACTAAAAGAAATATTGATGATAACCATTGGTAAGTTTATATTATAAACTTTATAATATATATATATATATATATTTAATTTAATAATAATAAAAATGTTAATAAAAAGTTTATTAACAAACACATTTATTGAAAATTTTTAAAAATTGACAAAATATATATGATATAATATATATGATATATAATGAAAATAAATTATAATTTAACACTTTTCAAACAATTTCAGACAATAGACACAATGATATAACAACAACAATAAAACATTTTTAAAAATTAACATTTAGTTGAGTATTGTATAATAATTAATTATAATTTAGCCCATCCTAACCTAATCAATATATATATATCATATTTAATCGGTACATCCCAATAGTTGTATTGCTTATTAAAACCAATTGCCAGCACCTCCTCCTCCACCACCTCCCAGATAACCTCCCAGACCGCCACCTAAACCCCGATTGCCGCCATGACCTTGCTGACCGTAATGATAGGTGTTACTGTTGCCTCCATGTCCATTATTATAACCTCCATGACCTCCATGCTGTCCATTATGCTGATGCTGATGATGAGCAGGGTGCTTTATATGAGAGGAATAACTCCATTTTCTGTGAACTATTATGGATATAATAGTTTTTATTTTAATAAAATTAGATCATATTAATAAAATTGATTTTTTTTAATAAAATATTATTAGTATTAGTATTATAGAAATTAATAGAAACTAACCTGGATGACCATGAGATCCATGTCCCAGTCCTCCATAGCCACCGTTATATCCATTACCGCCGCCACGACCGTTGCCGCCGACGCCGCCGCCAAAACTTTGACCACAAACTGATGGCAAACTAATGGCACAAAAGGCGGCAAATAATGCAATAAAAATGATAATTGAATTCATTTTGTTTGTTTGTTTGTATTTTAATAAAACAAAAACAATTTTTTTTATTATTATTAAGATTATTATTATTGAAATATTTGTTTCCAAATGAACTGATATAACAAAAAACAAAAAAAAATCAAACTATTTATATGGAAAAATAAAAAACACAAAAATATTGTTTAAAATACAGATTTATTATCAGTTAAATCATAAATATTTTATTTTTCTAAGAGTTCAAGGTTTGGGAAATGCTTATCATTTTTTTTTTTGGTAAAAGTTAGTAATCAATGATAACTGAATTTATTATTATTTTTATTACTACTAATTACTAATATAATTGATAATAATTAACAAATATTTTACAAATTGGTTTTAAGGATCATTTGTTTTTTTTTAAATGACAATTATTATTATCATTTTGTATTATATAACACATTTATGTTACATATGTATACTATAAATTAACACCTAATTAGTGTGAAAAAAAATATTTTTTGTTTAACCAAAACAATTATACAATAAATATTTTTACATATTTTTATTTCAATATGATTTTTTACTAATAGTTAAAATATACTAATAACTAAAACAATAATTTTTAACAACAAAATCAATTAAAAAATATATATTTTAAGTCAATCATAATTCCCGTCATAAAAATTATTGATAAAATATTTTTGTTAAAAAAAATTATTTCAATCAGAAATAAATTTTATTTGATAAATATGTTAATATATAAATTATATATATATATATATATATATATTTGAAACTTAGATTATTATTTGGTATTTAATATATAACAGTATTTATTAGTAATTATAAACATTTTTGTGAAATTGTTGTTGTATTTAAATTTTTATCTATAATATAAATATTACAAATAAATAATTATAAATATATTAATAATTCATTTTTTGTGTGTTAAGTCCACCGATATTGTAGACCAGTCCACCGTCGACCACCAGATTAGCGCCGGTAATAAATGAGGCATCAGTTGAGGCCAAAAAGGCCACACCTTTGGCCATATCTAGCGGTTCGCCAATACGTTTCAATGGTGTTGCCTTAATAATACTATCGGGAATATCGGTCCACGATTGAACCCGTGTGGCACCGGGACTATTGTAAACACAATTTATATAAGTTTCTTACAATTTTATTGGAAATACATTTTTTTCAAAAAAAATAGTTTTCTATTTACTTTAATGAGTTAACCCGTATGCCTTTGGGTCCCAACTCCAGTGCCAACACTCGGGCCAACATATCTAAGCCGGCTTTGGCTGAATTGTAGGCCAGAGAGCCGAGCATCTGTAGTTTTTTTTGTTCAAAAAAAACAAACATAAATAATCATACATAAAGTATTAAACTATACACTAGTTTAAAATACATACCGGTGCTGTAGCTGCGATACTGGATATGTCTATTACTGTACCGTTAGTTTTTTCCAGATAGGGAACGGCCAGATGGATAAGCTCGACAACGGTTCTCAAATCAATATTGAATATCTGATCCCATACTTGTAGCAAATTTTTTTGATCAATAAAGGTTGCTGGATATATGCCCGCATTGTTGACCAATACGTCCAGTTTGCCAAACGTTTTGATTGTTTGGTTCAACAAAGTGGCCAAATCGGCGCTTTTGGTCAGATCGGCGACCACTTCCAATGGCTTTCAATAACAATAAACCAAATTTACAGTAATTTTTATTTATAAAATTATTGTCTAAAAATAAAATAATTGGCTAACCTTTAGCTTATTGGGTGACAATCGTTGACATTCTTGAGCCACACGATGAACGTCGGCCTCTTTACGGCCGGTGACCACTACGCGGGCGCCCAAAACCGAAAATAGTTTGACAATACCTTCGCCAATGCCCGAACTCGAACCGGTCACCAGTACAACCTTACCGGTAAAGTTACGTGAGTTGGCCACCGCACGGTAGTCATCGTCACTGTAGTCAAAAACATAGTCATCGGCAGCGACGGCGGCGGCGGCTATCGATAGCAAAGCTAATAATAATATTGATTTCATTTTAATTTAATTTTTTAAAAAAAATAATATATATTATAATAGTAAATAACAAAAAAATAAACTAATTATAAAATTTTGTATTATTGAAGTTAATTTATATGATTTTTTAAGTATTAATTTTATTTCAATTCAATCAACATAAAAAAAGATATCGAATTTTATGTTATCTATTTTTTTCTCAAAAAATGTGTTAATTTTCTCATATTATATTGTGATATTAAATTAATTGGCAAACAGTTGTTGTAAATTATAAGGTATTTGTTATATATTTGTCAAAAATTAGTCAAAATTATAGCAAAAATAAATTAATATTAAAGATATAAATACTATAAAAAAAATTCCCAAATATTATTATTAAAACAAAAATACTGTATAATTAATTAAATTTTAATTTTCAAAATTTTCAAAATTTTCAAAATTAACATTATTTTTTGCCAATATATAATAATAATAAAAAATAATTAACAACTCTAATAAAAAAAAATATATTTTACTGTATACATAATTACAGTAATTTCTATTATAAATTATTATCAAATAAATAACTAAGTATTTGATAAAAAATTATATACTTATTATTATAGCTTATTATTAAACATTATGAAAGTGGGTATATGTTTTGTGTGTTAAAATTTTTTATTTTATTTATGAAAACTTATGAAAAGTTATGAATAATTAAATATAATAATAATAACAAATAATTTATGTCGATGATTTAGTTGAAAGTTTAGGCTAAAATTGAATTTAAATATTTTTAAAATTATTTTTTATACAATTTATTTGAGTCTAAATAACTACTATCTTTTAGACTAAACTGTTTATTATTATTGTTATTATTTTATGTTAAATCCGCCGATATTGTAGACCAGTCCTCCGTCGACCACCAGATTAGCGCCGGTAATAAATGAGGCATCAGTTGAGGCCAGAAATGCCACACCTTTGGCAATATCTAAGGGTAGGCCAATACGTCTCAATGGTGTTGCCTTAATGTAATCGTTGCTTAGATCACTGGTATATGATTTTACATTTACAGCACCGGGACTATTGAAATACATAATTATAATATGATATAATCAATAATGTCAGACATTAAGAGTCAATTAAATTTATATATCACTTATTTTTTTTAAATTATTTACTTTAATGTATTCACACGTATGCCTTTGGGTCCCAACTCCAGTGCCAGCACTCGGGCCAACATATCTAAGCTGGATTTGACTGAATTGTAGGCCAACTTATCAATCATCTGTTATTAATAAAAAAAACATCAAAATTATAAATAAATAACTAACTATTGTATATATAATATTTATAAAAACCGATACATACCGGTGCCAGAGATGAAATACTGGATATGTCGATTACGGTGCCGTTAGTTTTTTCCAGATAGGGAACGGCCAGATGGATAAGCTCGACAACGGCTCTCAAATCAATATTGAAGATCTGATCCCATAGTTGTAGTAAATTTGTCTGATCAATAGTGGTCGCTGGATATATGCCCGCATTGTTGACCAATACGTCCAGTTTGCCAAACGTTTTGATTGTTTCGTTCAACAATGTGCTCAAATCGGCACTTTTGGTCAGATCGGCGACCACTTCTAACGGCTATTTTTTATAGCAATACTGATTAGTTATTAATAATGATATTTATTTCGATAATAATTTTATTGTTACCTTAAGTTTATTGGGTGACAATCGTTGACAGTCTTGAGCCACACGATGAATGTCGGCCTCTTTACGGCCGGTGACCACTACGCGGGCGCCCAAAACCGAAAATAGTTTGACAATACCCTCACCGATGCCAGAACTCGAACCGGTCACCAGTACAACCTTATCGGTAAAGTTACGCGAGTTGGCCACCGAACGGTAGTCATCGTCACTATAGTCAAAAACATAGTCATCGGCTGAGGCGGTAACTGTGACCACGGCTGCGGCTATTGATAGTAACGTTATTAATAAAATTGATTGCATTTTAAGTTAATTGATAAAATTAATTGAATAAAATAAAGTGAATTGAACTAATTATATATTGTGTGTATGTATCAATTTTTTATTTATATGCAATTAATTATATTTTAGTACATTAAGTACAATATGATTTACTGTATTATCTTTTTTTTATAAAATAAATTTGTTAATTTTCTCACATTATATTATATTGGTATTGGTGTTTAATTATTATAAATTTTTACCTTGGACCTTTAAAAATAATTAATTAATATTGAGAGACATAAATTGTTAAAAATGTTATTGTTAAATAATAATGTATTTAATATTTTTAAAATTTTTAATAATTAGTTTATATATTGTTTATATTTTAATCATTAATTAGTTAATAATATTAACTTATTATTTGATCTTTAGTACGCATCTATGGCTACGGCTATCGATAATAATAAAATTGATTGCATTTTAATTTGTTTTATATATATATATATACTAATAATACAATATTAAATAAATGAAAAAAATAAATTAGAAACCAATTAGAAAATTTTGTATTTTTTAAGTTAATTTATTTTCTGTTTAAGATTATATTTTATTTTGTGATTAATTTTATTTAATTGTTCATTAAATTGATATTGGTTCATTAAGTATAATAAATCTATTATTTAAAAATGTGTTAATTTTCCCAGATGATAGTTATTATTAATTTATATTTTTGCTAATATAATAATACAGTAATATTATTACCATAGATTTTTCTACTATAAAAATATAGAAATTTTATTTTATTAATCTTATTATTAAATCATATATTTTGGAAAAAATAATCACATGTTTTAGGTATAACTATTAAAAAAAATGTGAAATTATAATGATAAAATATAATTTTAAATTAAATTAAATATAATTAATTAATATATTATTTATTGCTGATGTCTTATTTATATAATATAATTATTATGACTTATTAATTGTTTAAAAACAAAAATTAGTATAACAAAAAAATTTGATAAAAAAAATAAATAAAAATAATAATGTTTTATTCAAAAACAAAAATTTAATATATTAATGTTTTAATTTTTTTTAATTGTAAATTATTGTGTGTTAAATCCACCGATATTGTAGACCAATCCTCCGTCAATTACCAGATTAGCGCCGGTAATAAATGAGGCATCAGTTGAGGCCAGAAATGCCACACCTTTGGCAATATCTAACGGTTCGCCTATACGTCTCAATGGTGTCGCCTTTGAATATTTTGCAATGATATCATCGGGAAAGTCGCTAACTTTTGTGAGACCGGGACTATCAATAAAAAAAATCAAAAAATAGTTTTTTAGCCAACAAAACATATAGTTATTATTATATTTTGTTTTTTTAGTTTAGATAATTATTTTTTGTTTGTTTGTTTTTTAATTACTTTAATGAATTCACACGTATGCCTTTGGGTCCCAACTCCAGTGCCAACACTCGGGCCAACATATCTAAGCCGGCTTTGGCTGAATTGTAGGCCAGAGAGCCAATCATCTATTGGTAGTGTTAAAGACAAACAAAAAAAATATATTTATATTATTATCTATATTATAGCTAATAATATTAATAATAATCTTTATTTAGCATATATAATATATAGCTAACTATATATACAGTATATAATTAACTAAATAATATTGATAGATACCGGTGCTGTAGCTGCGATACTGGATATGTCAATTACAGTACCGTTAGTTTTTTCCAGATAGGGAACCGATAGATGGATAAGCTCAACAACGGTTCTCAAATCAATATTGAATATCTGATCCCATACTTGTAGTAGATTTGTCTGACCAATAGTGGTCGCTGGATATATGCCCGCATTGTTGACCAATACGTCCAGTTTGCCAAACGTTTTGATTGTTTGATCCAACAAAGTGGCCAAATCGGTACTTTTGGTCAGATCGGCGACCACTTCCAACGGCTTTTTACAACAATACAGTTAGTAATAATAATAATTATTTTTTGGTACCTTAAGCTTATTAGGTGACAATCGTTGACAGTCTTGAGCCACACGATGAACGTCGGCCTCTTTACGACCGGTGACCACTACACGGGCGCCCAAAACCGAAAATAGTTTGACAATACCTTCGCCAATGCCCGAACTCGAACCGGTCACCAGTACAACCTTACCGGTAAAGTTACGCGATTTGGCCACCGCTCGGTAATCGTCGTCACTATAGTCAAGAACATCGGCTGAGGCGGTAACTGTGACCACGGCTGCGGCTATTGATAGCAACGTTAATAATAAAATTGATTGCATTTTAAGTTAATTGAAAAAAATTTGAACTAATTATATATTGTGTGTATGTATCAAGTTTTTATTTATATGCAATTTTTCGCAATTAATTATATTTTTAGTTAAATTAAACATAATACAATATTAGTGCATTAAGTACAGTATAATATACTGTATTATCTATTTTTTTAATAAAATAAATGTGTTAATTTTCTCACATTATATTATAATGTGATATTGAATTGATTGGTACAGTATTTAGTTATTATAAATTTTTACCTGGGACCTGTAAAAAAATTAATTTATGTATTGAGAGACATAAATAGTTAAGTAAATTTTTAAAAAATGTTATTGTTAAATAATAATGTATCTTTATAATTAAAATTTTTAATAATTAGTTTATATTTTAATCATTAATTAGTTAATAATATTAACTTATTATTTGATTTTTATTTGATAATAATAATAATGTTAAATAATTATACACTGTAATAATAATACTGTAATACATTATAATATACAGTAAGTTAATTATTTTTAAAAATGTAGGAAACAGTTTAGCAGAAAATAGCTCTAAAAAAATAAAATACTAACAAATTTATTTATTTTTTTTAATTTAAACAACCCTAATAACAAAAAATATATATTTAATTTCTATATAATATAGTTATATTTTCTATAAACTATAAAATATATATACTGTATATTATTATCAGCAAAATTTATAAGTTATTATATTTAATTTTATTGTTCAGATTGTGAAAGTGGAAAATTTTGTGATAAATATAAAATATATATATATTTTTATATATATTTGATGAATACTTATCTACATGTATATATATTGTAAAGTAATCAAGTTGTATAAAATTTTGATTTATGTTGATGATTTATTTATAATTATTATAATAATTAAAAAGTTAAAAAACAAAAATATATCTCAAGTTTTAATCTAAATTATTTTTTAAAAAAATTTACTGATAATAATAATAATCTATATTTTATTAATCATAACATGTTTATTGTAATACATTGTTTAAATAGTTGTATAGTTTAAAACATGTAATTTATTTACATTGACGAAACTCAACAATAAAAATAACTTTAAATATATATATATATATATATATATTAAAGTAAAGTATCATACAGTATATTAGCAATGATATATATACTTTATATAAAATTATAGTTATAATAAATGTTAATATTTTAATTATTTTTTTTAAAATAATCTGTTTATTAACTTTACTGTATTATATATATATATATATATATATATATATATATATACTGTAGTGGCTGTACATTGAATGACATTAAATAATTTATTTTTTTTAAATCTATAATTTTTTTACAAAATAGATAGTCTATTAGATATAAATGATCAATTATTTTATTATTAATTTTGTTTTAGAAATACCATTGACTTTACTTATCATTGTAATGTAAAGAGGTTTTATCTATCAAAAAATAAATAATATTATCAAATACTATATAAAAGCTAAATAATTATAACTAAATTTATATATATATATATCTATATATATATGATATATATTATATAAAAATGTCGGATGATAATAACATTACACTTATAAAATGCAATACCAAGAAAAGTAGCTAGATAAAATTGAATAAAAAAAATAATGATATTAAATATAATTAATAATCATTAATTATGATTAACACATTGAATGAAATTTGTAAAAACAAAATAAAATGATATTGGTTAATTTTTTTGGGTCACACAAAAATACTCTAGATGTACTAGATATAAAATAGCAGATTTAATAGATATTTGTAATAATATTACAGTAATATTACATATTATTTTAGCAATATATAAAATTGTCAATAAAATTTAATATATAAATAAATGTAACCAAAAAAATAAATAAAATTACCAGAAAAAATATATACAACTAGTTTAATTGTTTTTCAATAAATAAATTTTAATTATATTGGTTTTTTTTTATTTTGCAAATTATAGTGATCTTCCATTTATATATATAAATATATTTATTATTATTGTTTAATATTACTATTATAAATTATAAAAGTTATAGTACTAATATATATATATATATATAATTTAATATTAACATTTAGCTTAACATTTTTATTGTTAATTTTAAAGTACCTGTACTCTAAAGTCTATAGGTAAGTTAAGGTATATGCCTAATTGATAATAACCATATATACCAATAATAATAATTAATTAATTTTTTTATTAATAATAAAATTTTTTAGTTAACCATAACAACTTTGATAATAACAATTAAAAAATCACACGTCGTTTATAATTAAATATATATATATATATATAAGTTATATATTTTATATATACCTGTTTATCCTATGATATATAACATGATATATAAAATTTATGAAAAATAAAATAATCAACAATAATAATAATAATAATACTATTTTGCTGTTTATATCTCGAAAAAAATCACATATAATTTATATGATATAATGTATGAAATTTATTTGTCTCTATAGACATCATCATTGATGATATATATATATATATAATATGTCTATTAATTTATATCATTAGACAAACAAAATATATATTCAATATTATATATATATAATAATAATAATACGATAAAACTTTTAGTAATTATACAGTATTTATATACAGTATTACTAATAACCCTAACTATTTAAACAACAACTTTTAATAATAAAAAATAAAAGTTTACTATAATATTATTATTATTTGTGTTATTATTAAATAAACATTTTTTTGCGACAGCAGATCCTATTTTGTATCACCAAAAATAATAATAATACTAATAATTGATTAAAAATACATACAGTATATAAAGTGTATAACCGGATCAGTGATAATAATTAATAATAATAATAAAAAAGTGTTAAAACAAACTAATTGTGCGAAACAATGTATGACGACTGGGATAATATCATTAAGTTTTCAATGTATACTACAAATACAAATAATAATAATAATATGGACATCGAGTCCACTAATAGCCAGTCTATGGCATCACCACCGATGTCCAGCACCGGCGCCATTGGTGATAATGGTGACCATCATCATCATCAACATCATCAACATCATCAACATCATCAACATCATCATCACCACCACATGTCAGACAGTCTCGAGGACAGACAGTCGAGGATCGACCAGATTAAGCAAAATCTTATACAATCCTCTCAACAATTTTTGAATCATTACACCGCCGATAATGATAATAATGATAATAATAATATGGGTATAAAAAATAATAATTTTTTTAAGTATAAATTATCATTAGTAATTTATTTGATATACTAATCAATTATAAATGCAATTATGATTGATATTACATATCAATTATCTAATTTTAAAAAAAATAATTTATATTATTAATTTCTAATAATTTATTTTATTATAGAAATTAATAATATATTTTTCTAATAATAATATTATTATTATTATATAAATACTAGCAATAAAATTATAATTACTAAATAATATTATAAATTATGCAATTATTATAAGATAATAATAATAATAATTTTTTATTATAATATTTTTTATACAGAAAACGCCATTGATAATAATAATAATACCAAAAAATTTTATTGCTGTAATAATTACATAAAACTAGAAAATAATAACTTAATTAATAACAATAATGTAATACATGATAATAACTGCTGCAAACAATTATCATTACCATTGCCAGCACCGGCACCGGCGCCAGCATCAGCACCGTCATCATCAATGGCGGCGACATCACCGATACATCATCGCAAGCTAATACAAATGAATAGCCAGTTCCAGGACATCAATCTAGAAGCAGACATTCATCATCCAAACAGACAACAGATCCCGGAGCCGTCAACACCACTAACTATTGGACAACACCTGTCAAACTATAGACAACCGCCGCCACCGTTGACATGCGATTGTATAGCACTTTCATCCATCAGCAGCACTAGTCAACAGCAATCAAATTTTGGTCAACAATTGTCCTATAAATATGACAATAAACTACTAAAAAATACTAATAATTTAAGCGCACAACTGATGCCAACAAACAACAATAGTAGTCAACCAATTGTTAACATTGGACAACAACACATGCCAGCTCCGGGAGGTAATAATAATAATAATTGGCAACCAGAACTACCGGTGCCGCGTCAACAAATACCCGTACAGCAGCCACAAGCGCCGATAGTCAAGAAGAAAAAAGGACGACCAGTGGAAAATCCTAACCGTAGAACCAGAACACCCAGAGATAGGGAACTGGCGCTCAACATTGAATTAGGACGGCTAGAGGTCAGGCACTGGGAGCTGTCCAGGCGGACAGAGTGGCTGCAGCAAGAGGTACGCACAATGATGAACAAGTTTGCCACCGATTATGGCTTCACACCCGACCTCAGTATTAGTCAGAACTGGGATTAATTGGAAAATATTATATACAGTATATATACAGTATATATTTTTTGTTGCATACCGTTCCTCCCTCTCTCTATATCATACAGTATATACAGTATATCGCTCATTACATTTACATGTAATATCCCAGTGATTGTGATTTTGAGATCACAAAATTAATTATAAACATTAATATCAGTATTAATATAAGTATTTATTAATTTTAAATATATTTATATTATTTATTTTATTTTTTTAAACCATTTATAATTATATTACAATTTTATTTTGAAATGTTATTTTATGAAAATTGTTGCTAATTTTATAAACAAAAATGTTTATTAATTTATTTTTCATTTATTTTAAAAAATAAAATAAATTAATCTATAATTCATCTTAAATATAATTTAATAACTATGTATAACATTACTGATAATTTTGTTTCATCTTTATTGTAAATTAATAATTTTTTTGTTATCATTATAAAAAAAGACATTTATTTGTTTTATTAAATTTTTACTTTAAATTTAATTACTAATAAATACAGTATATTGCTTAACATTAATTTTTTTTGTCTAAGAAAATATACTAGCTAATTTAATGTAATGTTGTAATATGCAATATAATAACATTACTTAATAAGTAAATAGTAAACTGTACAAATCATCATGGTAGAGTAAATGTATTGTTTTTTTAGTACAGTATATACTAAATTATAATTGTTTTAAAAAAATCAATTTTATTAAGTCATTGTGGTTATACATTAGTAATTTATATACAGTAATAACTATAATATTGAAAATTATTTTATATTTTTAAAAACAAATTAAATTTATAATTATTGATTAGTTATTGATATAAATTTCACCCATAATTGTGTTGGAACTTTAATTAAACAAAAATAAAACCGTATGTATAAATTTTTTTTAATAAAAATTAAAATTTTCTAAATAATTTTTTGTTTGTTTTTCAATAATTTTATTATTAGTTAAATTACATAGGTAATTTTGTTGTTGTTGTTTTTGTAACAATGATACTAATAATAATTATGATTAAAAAAATCAAAATTGATATTTTAGTAGCAACAGGCATATAAAAAAATTAACTTATAATAATAATTTGTAAACAATTTAATTATTATTATTATTATTATTATTATTATTATTATTATTATTATTATTATTATTATTATCATAAATAGACAAATATATATATATATATTATATGCTGTATTTCCAAGTAAATTATATAATAGTACTACAGTTTATTGGTTCAAATAAAATTGGATAATATTACTGAAAATATCATATCATATATTAATAGTATAATCAATTTATATAACAAATAGACGCCTGTTTACAAGTTCACTGTTTAGTTTTATCAGTTCATAACTAACTAAAAAAATACAAAACAAATAAAAACTTATATATATATTGAATCTACATATAATTAATATACATAAATATCTATATATATATATATACTGTATATTTCAGCAAAAATTAAAAAACAAATGAAATTGTAGAGATAATATCCTGATATAAAGTACAGTATATACTATATATATATACATACAGTATATTATCAATGTTTAATATAAGCGTGTGTGTGTGTGTGTGTTTAAAAATGAAAACAACATTGATAATTTTTGCTATTGAATTATAATAATATTAAATTTGCTAGTTGTTATTATTATTATAATCAATATTATAGGCTATATATATATATATATATCTATATATTTCTAAATTAATAAATATTTTATGCAATACTAATTATAGTACTTTTACTACAAATCAAATATAATTAATATAGTAATTTTTTAAATATATTATAATATATATAATATTAAAAATATATTGATATAAACGTTTAATTTTAATCTATTAATTTCAATTGAAACAATTATTTTACATAAAGTATAAAATAGTAATATATATTGTTATTGTTTGATTATATTGTACATGTATATTATATAAATTAATATAAAGATAAAACTAACCTTGAAATTTCTCAATATTGATATATATATAAATATATAAATTAGTCTAATATAAATACTTGTATATTTATATAATTTATTACTAAAGTTAGTAAAATAAGTAATATTATAATACATTTTTTTAAAATTTTAATTGCAAATTGAATAACAACAAGAAAAAAAACTTTTACCTATGATATCATAGACACGATAAAATCTATTTTTGTTTTAAAAAATAAACTATTAATATTTCTACAATATATATATATATATATATAATTATTACCTTAATATAAATTAAATTAATTTTTTCAGAAAACATAAATCAAATATTAAAATATCTCTCAAACAATAATTATTTTTTTTAAAAATCAACAAAACAATCACTTTAATGATTAATGATATATTTTTTAATTAAATAAAATGTTAATTAATAATTATCATATATAAATAATGATATAATTATACAAGTACTGTACATATTTATTTAAATTTATTTATTAATATATATATAATATATTTAAAAAATGTACTCTGAGTTAGTTAGTTAGTTTTTTTTTGGTTGGGAGGGTCCAGGAGGGGGAACCGGTATCATAAACTTTAGGATAAGCCCTTGAAAAATGTATTGTAATCTATCTGTATATCTCTTTTAAAAATAGTTTAATTTTTTGTTGTTGGTTGGTTGGGTGTTGTTGTTGTTGTTGCTTAGATGTTAGTAAGCACTTGTATCATAAAATACACAATTATTGTGTAGTTCAATACTGGAGTTACCATCAAAATTATCTACCAGTGCCACTACCAAAAAATAATTTTTTTTATATAATACTAAATATCAAATAATTTTTTTTATATAATACTAAATATCAAATAATTTGTATATCAATTGAATGTTTATATAAAACCAAAACAACAACAAATAATAATAATAATAAATAATCAGTTTTTTTGTCAGTTTTCAATTATAACTTCATTAAACCTAACAAACTATGACTTCAAATACTGGTAACGAGTTTTTGCGACAAATATTTGATATCATATTAAATGAGGAGAAGATTGTCGGCAATGAAAACTTTATTAAAGATAATCACAAAAATATTGTCGACTTTAAACATCCAAAGGAACTGGAGGTTAGTTTTAAAAAAATAAATAAAAATAATAATATTTTTGATAATTTATTATTATTATTTCAGATATAATTTAACAATCAATTAATTAGTTATAATCAAAAATTTATAGAAATAAAAACAAAAAATATCTAAAAATAATGATTTATAAAAAAAATATTCTATAATTTTAATGTTATTCACAATTTTGTGAAAAATATTTTATTACAGAATATTCTTGAGCTGACTATTGGCGATAATAGTGAGTCCGACGGCCGACTGATCGACATTTGCCGCAAAGTTATCCGACACAGCATTAAGACATGTAAGACAACAATAAATACTGAATTTAATTATTATTATTATTATTAACTAATTGGTCCCTATCTATGGGTGCTAAACATATAGGTCATCCCAACTTTTACAATCAACTCTATGGCGGCGCCGAACAGTACGCACTGTCCGGCGCTTTCATTACCGATGCTCTCAATACCAGCGCGTATGTCAAACCAAAAATAAATAATAATAATTTAATTTTAAAAAATTTAGTTAACTTATAATTTGATTTTTTTAGTAAAAAAAGCTGCAATTTGTATCTAAAGTTATTATTATATAACTATGATTTACAAAATATTACTAATAAAAACAATAATTAGTTAATAATTGTATAACTACTATATAAAACATTATATAAATTTAAAAAAAATATTTATTAACTATTAATAAATTGTTTTTTATTACTTCCAGTGCCACATATGAGATATCGCCAGTATTTTCGGTAATTGAAAAGTATTTAATCAAATATTTGGGACAATTGGTTGGCTATGATTACGAATCTATTGACGGTATGTTTGCACCGGGAGGTTCCAGTGCCAACATGTACGCTATGGTATTGGCCCGACAACACGCTTTTCCCGACAGTAAACGCCACGGAGTGAGAGAATTGGGACAACTGGTGATGTTTGCATCGGAAGAGGTTAGTGAAGGGATGGGAGGGGTGGGGGAGGGATGCAAAACAAATTTATGGATTAAAAATGTTTATTTTTTAGTCTCATTACTCGTTTGTCAAGAGTGCCATTTGGTTGGGTTTGGGAACCGATAGTGTGATCAAAGTCAAGGCCGACCTAAGCGGACATATGCGAGCAGCTGACTTAAGGGACAGTATAAAGTCGGCAAAAATCGACGGCAAAGTACCGTTTATGGTGGCGGCCACTGCCGGTACAACAGTGTTGGGTGCTTTTGATCCATTGGGCGAGTTGGCCGACGTTTGCCGCGAGTTTGGCGATCTCTGGTTTCATGTGGACGCAGCTCTGGGCGGCGGTTGGCTGTTCTCGCCCACTCACGGACCGCGTTTGTTGGCCGACATTGAAAGGGCCAATTCGGTAACCTGGGATCTCCATAAGTTGACCTGTACGCCGCAACAGTGCAACGTTATTTTGACCAGACATCCGACCATACTGTACGAGACCAACTCATTACGGGCCGAATATCTGTTTCAAAGCGACAAATACTATGACGACAGCTACGACTCGGGCGACAAAAGTATACAATGCGGCCGCAAATCGGATACATTGAAACTGTGGTTACAGCTCAAGGCGTACGGCGGCCACGGAATGGCCGCACTGATCGATAATGTCTACGATATGGCTATGTATTGACTGAATATTGACTAATTTGATTGAAAATTGATTGATAATTATGTTTTGTCCACTGTTTTCGGGGGCTGGGGCCACTGTATAGATATATTACCGAAAAACTAAGACAACGGCCTGGTTTTCGGCTAGTAATGGACAAGTTTGAGTCCAATCTCGTATCGTTCTGGTATATACCACCATTGATGCGGTCGTCCATCAATGGCCAGGAACTGCCGCCGCCCGACAAGTTGTCCAAAGTGGCGCCGCTAATCAAACGCCGTATGATGGACTGCGGTTCGTTGATGATCGGCTATCAACCGTTGACTACCAAACAGTTGCCAAATTTTTTCCGCCTAAGTTTGACCTGTTTGCCGAAACGTACCGTTCAGGACATGGATTTTATTTTAGATGAAATCGAAAGACTTGCCGAAGATATTAATTTTTGAATTCAATTAAGATTTACTGTAAAGTTATAAACAAATTAAACAAACAAAAAAATATTTATATAAATTAAATTCAAGTTTTTTTTTCTATAAATAAAAAATATAATTATTTTAATTTTATTAATTGTAACACTTGTTGTTTGGATTTACAATTAATCCAAAATGATTTATTATAATTTTTTGTAATGTTTTTTATTGATTGTGTGAATGTTTTTTTTAAAAAACTATTTTATCTTTTTTTTAAATAGTTTTATTTAATTGAAAAAAATTATATTCAAATTTCATAGCAAACTAATATAACAGCTGAATATAATTTACACTTAAATAAAAATAATTAATTATTTTTTTAAAAAATATAGTTTCAAACTTTCACAAAAACATTACCAAAAATAATAATAATAAATAAATAAATAACTGAAATAATTTTGAGCAAAAATTCAACCAAATTTTTATTCAACCAATTTTTAAACCAAGTATTTGTTTTGAGACATCAAAAAAATTTTTTTTTGCAAATTTAAAATACAATACATATTTTATAAAAAAATTTTTATATAATTTTACAGTAATTTTACAATATTTTTGTTGTAGTTGTTATTAATATTTTTTTTTTAATTTTATATTATTTCAATCAAAAATGATTGAACTGCGAGTAAAAACTACTACTTTTTATACAAGAGTCCGCCCACTGGATAGCCATAGCTATAGCTACCATAGCTGACGGGTGCCGTATATCTGACCGACGGTACCACATATGAGGACGAATAGACGGGATGAGTGTACGACACGGCGCCAGAGTTTAGGCCGTAATAGCCGCTGTTGAGACCAAGACCGAGACCATAGTAGCCATAGTTGTAGGGCAGGGCATAGCCGCCGGAGTAGCTATAGCTGGCCGGGGCTGTGATGACAGTGGCGTAAGTGGTGGCCAACAGAGCAAAGAGAGCTAATAAGATCTATTGATTGATTCAATTATTAAATTAATAATTAGTAAAAATATATATAAAAATAATTAAAAATTTTAATTTCTATTAAAGTTTACTATTACTAACCAAAACTTTCATTTTGTTGGTTTTAAAGTTTTGTTTTTTGTTTAAAAAACTTTTTTGTCAAAAACTTTTTGGGTTGAGTTGAGCTGTTGTTTGGTTGCAATTTGAATGATAGATACTTTGTCTGCCTATGGGTTGACCTTTTTATAGTCAACTTTTACCACTAAAATAATTTGTTGTTGACTTTGTTGTTGTTGTTGTTGTGGTAGTTGTGATTAGTAGTTGAGATTTTACAAACAAAAACCTTAACCTTGATTTTCAGTTTGGTCTAACCATATCTGACTACTGGTCCCCTTTGACCGTCGCCTCTATATCTCCCCCTTACTCTCTATCTTTCTCATTGCTCTCTCTCTCTCTCTTTCCTTATTTTCTCTCTATCTCTCAAATAGGACTCTCCCCTCAAATCTATCACTTTCTCATTAAAAGCGCTCTCTCTCTCTCTCTCTCTCTCTCTCTCTCTCTCTCTCTCTCTCTCTCTTCAATTGCTATACATATTTAAAGTGAAAATATTTACGTCAATCGCCAGAACAAAGAAAAAAAGAAATTAAAAATTTATATATATTTATAAATATCTTATAATTAGTGTAATCAGTTAGTTGTTTGTTGATGTAATTTCTTTTAATGATAAATAATGTTTTTTATAGTTTGTTTACTAAATTTTTAGTTTTTATTTAATAGTAAATTATTAATAGATACTAAACTTTAAACATTTACACAAAAATTAATTTTTGTTTTTTACTGTAAATAAATAAAATAAATTCTAGCTTTTAATATGATTGATAATATTGCTGTTTAGTATTTGATGACAACAATAACAACTAGTTTTTTTGTGGTTTATTTTTCTCAACAAATAAATACAGGGAGAGTACAGGGTCTGAGAGGGGTATATATATATTGCTACTTACTGGGCACTCAATGGCTATTTTTCAATAATGATTACTTTAGGCTATTTAGTCCCCCGATAACCCATGACTTTAAACTGGTCGATACCAAACTTTACAAACAGTAAATATGATAGCCATTAAATGGTTGGTTGTGTTTGTTTTAGGAAAGGGTAGTAGAATTTTAGGTATGATTTTAGGTTATGATAAATAAATGGTATCTAAAAACTAGTCTCTCTCTCTCTCTCTCTCTCTCTCTCTCTCTCTCTCTCTCTCTTTGTTTTAATTTTATAGATAGTTTCTGTATGTTTGCTATATATATACATATGTTTTCAAAAAATTTAAAAATCTCAACAATAAAAACAAATACAACAATTTTAAACCAGTTGTTGCTGTTTTTTTGTCTCTTTTGTTTATAATGGCATAAAAATTGTTTTTTAAAAATTATTTCCACACACAAACAAACAACATTTCACTTTTCAATTTCAATTACATTAAATTATTTTGTCCGTAAAAATATTTTATTATAATTTGTTTTTTTAATTTTAAAAATAGGTTTTCCATTACACAACTAACCTAAACATCTATGAGATATGTTAGATATATAAATATATATATATATATATAAATAGGCAATAAAATTAATGGCCAATCCCCTCACAAAATTTCACTCACTGTGATAACTGTCCTTGATCTTGTACTGTATAACTTTTAAAAATAAAAAACTAAGTTTAAGGTTACATATAAATATTTTTTCATTAGCAACAAAATAATGTTTTATTTTTAGTAGTTTAAGATTTCAGACCATATGAAATAATTTCAACAACAAAAAAACTAATTTCATAATAAAATAGATACAAATCAACTGATTTTTTTTGCATAAAAACATTTTTTTATTTATGAATTTTTTTTTAAAAATGGGAGAAAACAAAAATCATCATCAATTAATACAAACAATCAATTTTTTTTTAAAAAAAAGCAAATGTTTTGAGAAATGTTGGTTTTTTTTGTTTGTTTGTTTGTTTTGCAAAATTTTTATATTTTACAAATTATACAAATCAATGGATGGATGGATTGGGGGGAGGGAGGGGAAGGGGAGGTCGTTGTCTACCAGACCCAACCGCTACGGTAGCCATTGAGTCCAGAATATCCGTAGCCGTAGTTTCCGTAGCCACCATAGCCATAGGAGGACGGGTAGTACAGTGAACGTCCGTATCCATACGAGCCGTATGAGCTCGGATAGCCATAGCTGCTGCCATAGTAGCCGCTTCGGTAGCCGCCGTAGCCGTACGGGGCGGTGATAACTGTGGCGTAGACAGCGGCCAACAATCCGACAAAAACGAAGCACAACTGTATTATCAAAAAAAAAACAAAAAAAAATCAAATAAATATCAAATATTAAACAATAAGTATATTAAGAAAAAAGTTTATCCAAAAAAAATAATAAACACAAATATAAAAAACTTACCAAAAGTTTCATTTTATTTTTGTAGTAAAGTTTTGGTGAGTTTTCAACAAACAAAAAATTGAAAGACTTATTGAGACAATCAATTAGTTCAGCAGTTGATATGATTTTTAAATGTGAATTTGTTGGTCCTTTTATAGTCAAAAAAATTTTGTAGATTTTAGGTCTAATTTATTAAAAAAAAAAAAAAAATCAAAATCAAAATCAAATACAAAAAATATACACTAATAAAAGCTTACATAACCTTGAAATATCAAAGATCTACTGATGGGTAAAAATAATATAGGCTTATATAATATATGCCCAATCTATCTATCTATCTATATCTATCTATCCATCACCCCCTCCCATCCCATACCTGATCCCCCTAGTAATACATAAGCTTTAAAATAAGATTATATATATGCATAAATTTTATTTTTAGGCAATAGGTCTGTCCCCAGCAAATAAAGAAACCGGAATCTCTGTATAATGTTTCTCAATATAAATATTAATCTCAAAAAAGACTAAATATTTTTTTTACATATAATTATACTGTTGTATAGTTTAGTGTCAGAGATCTGGGGGGACATTGAGTTGTCGTGGCCTTAGATGTCAACAAATTTTACTTTCAAACAAATAAACAAAAAAATCAAATGTATTTTTTCAAAAAACAAAAGTTATTTATATTTATTTATAATAATTATAATAATATCTAATTTTCTAAACTTATATCATGTAATCTTTTAATATTTAATTAATTAATTAATAATATCACATATTATGTGTATTTGAATTTATTTTTAATATTTATAAATATATAATAATCTCATATAAATAATTTTTATACTAATATTTAGTAAAACAAATTATTTAAAGTAAATAATCGATTTTTTAATATTAATTAATTTTAATAACTACTAAAAAAATTAAAACAAATATTTATTTAGTGTTCAGTAAAAAAAACTATTTTATTAATCAGAAAATTAAATTTTAAACAATTTTTTTAGATTTATTGCATTATAAAAAAAAATATGATTTATTTTATAAATTAATTTTGTAATTACACACATAACAAAAATCAATAAAATTATACAATTTTGTACAATAAAATTTTGATTATTATTAAAATCAATAATAGTAATAATAATTGTTGTTATATTTCAAACATCAATATATAAAAAAAATAATAAATAGAAAAAACAATTAGTAGTAGTATTACAGTCTATATCCACCTAAACTGTATCCTAAATGATGGCTCCGACGGTATCCATAACGTTGACGATAGCCATTATGATAGCCATATACCGGTGCGTTTTGTCTATAATAATGATGATTATAATAGCCAACTACTGGCCGCCTACTATTGTAGCCATAGTTTCGGCTATGATAATAATGTTGTCGGTAGCCGAGTCCACCCGACGACCAGCCCCACGGATTAAATCGGGTACCGCCGCGTTTAATGGTCACTATGGCAGCATCGGTTTGGACGGCTGTATAGGCCAGGGCTAACAACAATAGTATCGATGCGACAATAATCTAAAGTTAAGAAAATCATAGATTATTATTAATTAATTAATTATTATTATATTATTTTTGATAAATTATTTTATAAAATAATTTTTTTTGAAGTCAAACAAAACTAAAATGAATAGATAATAATAATTAATTAAATGCTTACAAAAAGTTTCATTTTTTGTTTGTTTGTTTGTTTGTTGTAGTTGTCTCTCAATAACAACAATAATATGATGATAATAATTGTGATAACAGTGATAAAAAAATAAATTTATTAATTAATAATTATTAATAATATTTTTATTTAAAAAACTGTCAAAATGTCAACTATTTTGTTGTCAATATTTTTTTTTGATTCCTACAATATATTTAGTAGTATTAGATTTAACTTTTAAAAAAATATCTCAAAAAATATTTTGACAGTTTTTGTTTTATATATACTTATCACTTAGGTTTGTAACCTTGACATACACCTCATCACCACAACAAAAAAAATCATACATACAATATCTACTGGTCCTCAAAAAAAAAAATTAAAAGTTTTCATCAATAATAATAAGTAAGTATAGAATATAAAGTTTTGTTTTCATTGAAATCCTTGATAAATATAATAATGGTTACTATATTTTTTTGCTGGTGGGGGTAGTGAGAGGGGGCAATATTTTTTTTGATTTTCATTATCACACATTAATGTATTGATAGATCTAGTTTTTTTTCAATAATAATTTCTAACTATATATATATATATATATATATGTATAGCTATAGCCCAACAATAATTGAGTGAAAGGCCTTGTTGTTGTTGTTGTCCCCCTACCGTTCCCTGGGTATACCATACAGGGTAACCATAATTATAATTTTTTGTTTTTTTTAAATTGCACCATTTATTTGTTTTGGTGGAAATTTTTCTAATATAAATATATATATATATACCTGTATACAACAATTTTTAAAATGTCTTAATTATATTTATCATATATATAAAAAAACAATATAGTATTTCAAGTTCAAGTACTTAATTTTTGTATGTGTGTGTGTATAGATATTAATATATGGTAATATAAAACTCATCTATGTAAAATAATGATTAAAACCCGGGGTATAAATAGTCTAACTGTGCCATTGAAATGGATATTTTCCAGAGCACATAATATATGGGTGCAACATAACAACAACAAAATATTTCTACCTGTCCTATCAATAGATGTACTTATTTTGTGGTTATTATTATTAAATATTATTAATACTATACTGTATATAAAATTTATAATCAAATAACTTGTAAAGCAAAAAATTTTATAACATATATATATTAATGTAAAAATTTAATTGTTTATACAAATTAAGTTAATTATCATTTTTATTATTATTATTATTACCACTACTATTACTATAATGCAGTATTTTTTGAGAGAAAGTTATAGCATATTTATAAAATTAAAATTATTATAATTATTATTTTATGTAAATTGTATTATAAAATTGTATAATAGTTACAAAATATTACACAACTAATTATAATAATTTATAATATAAAACTTAAAATATAAATATAATAATACAATAATAATATCACATGTAAAATATTTTTTCCTAATTTTTAATGTTAGTTGTTGTTGTTTTTAAAAAAAACTAAAAATAAATTTACAAATACAGTACAATGACATTACTATTACTATACAATATACAGTAGTTTGACAATTATTGACCTGGGTATATTAACTTTTTTAAAATTTATTTTTGGCATATTATGATTAAGTAGTTTTAATTTATTTTTTTATTTGGCATATGTTTTACAACTAATATCATTAGTTTGTTGACACCAATGTTAAGTTAGTTGTTTTGGTGATAAAAGACAATTAAAATTATTATTATTATTATCACAGTATTAATGTAACTTAAATTTAATTTTTTTAAAAAAAGTTTTATTATGCATATAATGTACTGTAATATACTTTTATTTGTTTGTTGTTGTTTATTATTAGACAATAGATAAATTGCTATATCATATGATATTCAGATGACTAAACAAGTTTATTAATAATAAAAATAAAATAATGACTATAATAAAAGTCATTAATATCATAATAATAATATTATTAATAATGAAAATAATAATATAAAACCAAACAAAAAAATATACTATAGTTTAACAAATTTAATTTAACAAAATTGATTTTGAAAATTCATATAATATTTTTATATTTATATGTATATTTATTTAAGTCAAATATTTACAATTTTTATATTTATGATTAGATACTAACTACTAGTTTGAATTCAAAAAATTATTGTGAAATTGTTTTATTTCAATAAAATGAAAATATTAATAAATAAATTTATTAATTGATTATTTAAGATAAATATTTATCAATAACTTTCAATATATACTTGCTTTTTGAAGGCATAAACAAATTTAAAATTGTATTTAATTTTTGTTTTTAATTAAAAATGTTATTTATTTTTAAACACTATTCTAGACAAGTGATCACATTTATGATAGACATATTCAATGACTAATATGTAGTAATAAAAAAATGTTTTATATGTACAGTATATTTGTAAATACTATTAGATATTTTCTAGAAAATAAATAATAAATATATATATATTTTACTAATTGATTTCCTTAATGTAATAAATAATTAAAAATATTTTCAATTTTTTAAAACTTAAAACTTGTAAATATAATAAATTTTATAAATATTTTAATAAATAATTTTTTGTTTCTACAGTAACATCACGTAATAATTTATAATAATTAGAAATATTTTTGTTAAATATTTATAATAATAATTATAAATACAAGTTAAATGTTATGTTAGAATATATGAATCATTTAAACAAATATTAATTTAAATTAAATTTTATATTATATTAAATACTGTATTATGTTTTAGTTGTTTAATAAAATAAAATACATCAAAATTATTGACGTATATTGTATTAATAAATATTAAACAATATTTGTTTTGAATTAGTTTGATTATTTGTTTAATAAACAATTTATTAAAAATATTTGTATTACAATACATATTGTACAATATATCATAGCATATTACTTAATATATATAAAGTGTAAGCTGATGTATAATAATAATGATAATGATAATAATATAATTATTATATAAAAAACAATATTATGATATGATTTTTCTTAAAACTAGTTATTTCCAAATAGTATCCAATTTTAATCAAAAATACAAACTAAATAATTTTTTGTAAATAATTTAGGTTTAATGACTTAGATTTTTGTCATTTAGCATTAGCAAATTATTTTATAATAATTAAAAAAATAAATAATAGTTTAATATAAATTTCATTGATAATAAAAAGTTTATTATATAATTTCATAATTTTATTAAAATTACCAATATAAGTACTTAATTATAAATAGCTAAATATTGATACAGTATATCAATTAATATTTTTTTCCTAATAAATCTATTTGTTTCTATGATAGTAACAATAGTATTAAATATGTATTAAATTGCTAATCTCTCTCTCTCTCTCTCTCTCTCTCTCTCTCTCTCTCTCTCTCTCTCTCTCTCTCAATGTCTAGATTTATAAGTACTAACTTACCGGTAGATATAAAAAAAAATGTTTATATTATCACGTATTAAGCATTTCAATAATATTGTCATTATTCAATTGTAACAAAATATTAATCTAAAATTTTATAACTTTTTATGCAATTATAATCTTAAATTTTATAATTTTTAAAAACTATTTTATTTGTATGCTATTATTATATTGATTAAAATATGCAATTTTTATAACTTCTAAATTATTAAATAAAAAACCTATTTTTTGTTAACAAAATTACTTTTAAAAATAAGTTTTTCCTAATTGAAAATATTTGTATAAAAATAAACTAAATGCACTTAAATTACATGATATTATAATTTAATTTATTAATACAATACAATTATTTTCAATACAAAAAAATCCCAATTTTTTAATGCAAAAATTATAAACACATTTTGTCATTATCATAAATTCATAATCATATAATAATAATAATAATAATAATAATAAGCTAACAATGTTTTTATTATTATAACCAAAAAATAAAAATCTGCAATATCTGAAATTTTTTGAGATAAAATAGTAGCAAAAAAAATTTATGGGAATTTATTACAATGTATATATGCATATATTATAAATTTATATATATATATGATATCATAATGTATATACTAGTAATTTATATATTTTTTATATATATATGCATGTTTAAATAATGTACTATATAATACATATATAAATTATATACTGTATATAATATATATATACAAATTCAATAATATATCTAATAATACTAATCATTTAACTGTGCACTGACTCAGTGCATGGTTTGCCATCACATAACTGGGTTGACAACTGATTCGTTGCCAACAAAATCACGCCACTAGTAGTCATACATACATACATACATATAAACTATATATACTGTATATACCAATACTATATACCGGTATATATATATATATCTTTATACAACATAGAGTGATAAGTGGTATGATTTTATATATCTACAGTATATATACTATATATCGCGCGCACGGGTATTGCTACAATGTAGCACATGTCTGGTACGTGTATGTATCGCTATGTATGTGTGCGGTAGTGGTGGTGGTGGTGATGATGATGGTTATACACTTGAACACCCAGGTGCTTAGTTGTGACAAATATCAAATAATATAATCACCCCCATTGATTATTGATATGAACGATTATAAATGATATTATTCAAAAAAAAAATCAATTGACAGTTTCAATTAACTACTAACTAACAAGTAAATTGTCAAATAATAGAAAATTAAATAAAAACTTTATATACAGTATATTAATATTATATATATATTATAAATATTTTATGTCTATATATATATTGTATTTAATTTATACTTTATATATATTGCTGACTAGTATACTGTAGTATTAACAGTGCAACTGAACTCTTTACGTAATACTACTGTATTATACAGTATATATGATATAACTTTATTATACCTTATGATAATGATTTGAATGGGGAAAAAATTGTTACAAATAATTAGTATAATAATAATAATATAATAAGTTATTTATTTAAGCGGTTAGAAACAGGAAATTTTTTATTATTAATAGTTATTCACTTATACTTTATATATACTGTATATATAAGTTGTAACTAATAATTTTCAAGTGGTTTATATAATATATATACTATCACTTACTCAGTAAATGTCTCATTAAAATTGAAATCTTTTGAAATAAACTTATTGTTTGAATGTGTGAAAAGTTTTCAATATATATCAATATATATTTGATATTTAAGTTTAAATAATTTTTTTTTGATTAGACATAATAAGTATAGTAGACATCACGTCAACTCAGAAATTATTATTATTATTATTATTTTGATATAAAAGTGCTAAACATTTAGTGTTAAAGTTTTATTATTATTTAATAATTGTTAATAATAATAGTCAATACGTTTTTTTGAATTGACTTTTTTTTAAAAAAAATAATTAATAATTAATTGAATTAAAAATTTGTTGATAATATAAACAACATTTTTCAATACTAGTGTTTCAGGAAATTTGATTTTTTTTTAATTATTCGTGGATTACATTTAATTCCTGTATTATTATAATTATTTACGTAAATTACTAGTAATTTATTTAATTGTTTGTTTGTTTGTGTGTTTTGATCGTATGATATATTTATTTCAATAAATAATTTTTATTGAACAAAAAATTAGTTAAAAAAAATTTTTCATTTTAAATTGTGTCACCAAAAAATAAAACATAACATTAAATAAAAATTGAAAGTCACTAATAATAATAATAATAAGTTATAATTTAATTATAATTTTTTAAATATTCTGTGAAAATATTCTCGTAATATATACACAAAAAAACAATGGCTTTACGAAATGTATTGAAAAATCATCAAAAATTATCGCAACAATTGCTACAAAATTATGCCACACATGAGCTCCTGGTTGTGGTCAATGTCCGCCATATATCCAATACATCACATCAGGTAATGTAATGGTTTTTTTCAAACAACAACAAAAATTATATAATTTTTTTGTTGCTGTCGTTATAATCACAAACACACACATACACACACATAATAAGATTAAACACTGTGTGTGTGTATGTAATTTACACAATGTATTTATTATATAGTATTTATATAACTTTTTTTTAAAAAAAATTAAGTAATTATATTATAAATTTTAAATATAGTCATCAAAAAATAAAATAATAATAATAATAATATGTTTATTAATAGTATTAACTAAATTACACTTTTTTTAATATAAATTTTTAAATATTTAAAATAGTGTTTTTTAATATAAAACAGGCTAAATAAATATTTAATAATGATATTTTTACAATGACATTAATTTTTTAAAATAAATAAATAAATAAATTTTTTGTTTGTTAAAAACTTCTAATCTACCTTGACACCAACAAATAAAAAATTGTAGCTAAAAATATAATTATACAATAATAATAAATATTTATTTAATTAATTACACAATAAATTATACAAATAAATAGCAATTAATTTTTTAAATTTAATTAATTAATTAAAACTTATTAATTAAAAAACAAATTATTAATAATAATTTTATTAAACTTTATAGACTCAATTGGCACCTACATCCTATGGTACGGCATCTAACATAACGGCCCTAAACAATAAGCTAAAATTGCCGAAATACATGAGCTTTGGCCGCTGTTCGCCGGCATCATCGTCATCATCGTCGATGGCCATAGTAGACCATGTATACGATCGATCGCCGTCAATGGCCATTGCTGGTCATCGGCGACCATTGACAATGATATTTGCCTGGATGTTAGCCAAAGACAAACACATTGAAAAGTATAAGCAAATGTGGTTCAAACGCGGCTTCGATGTCCTAATTGTCAAGACATCGCCACTGGATCTACTGTTGCCGCCGGTCGGCGGCCAAGTAGTGGCGGCCAATGTTGTCAAAAGTTTGCACGAACTGTGCGCCCAATATAACGAAATAGTAGTCCACGCCTTTTCGGTGGGCGGCTATCAGTTTGGTCTGACACTACAACAGTTGACCGGTATTCAAGAAAATCGTTATCTATTGGACTCAATCAAAGGTCTGATATTGGATTCGATGGTCTTTACCGAAGACTGTGCACCCGGTCTGTCCCGAGCCATAACACAGCACCCGGCGGTACAGCCACTAATCGAACAGTCTATCAACGGTTTTCTTAGGCTATTCAAGAATATATCTGTCAAATACTATGACATGGCCTACAATGCGTACGCCAATCCCGGAGCCAAATATTCCGGTAAATATCATATACAATATATACTGGATTTCCGCCGAACCCTCCTACTAATAACTACCCGTCCACACATACAAATCTCTGTAGAATAAACTAATTGTAAACAATTTATCTATTTTTTTAAAAAGGACTCTTTTTATACGCCAAAAACGATATCGTCAGTAGTGTGGCCTCAAACGAGCACATCATCGACACGTGGCGTCGGGCCGGCCATAATGTCAGAGCCAAGTGCTGGGACCGATCCACACATGTATTGCACTATAGAGACCATAAAACAGATTACGAGCTCGAGTTGGACTCATTTATCCGGAGTTTGAAACTGAGAAATGCCAACATTTAAGAGAGAGAGAGAGA
The DNA here is from genome assembly GCF_028296485.1 of Oppia nitens. Taxonomy (NCBI): domain Eukaryota; kingdom Metazoa; phylum Arthropoda; class Arachnida; order Sarcoptiformes; family Oppiidae; genus Oppia; species Oppia nitens. Next base: position 2,241,693 of record NW_026533190.1, read on the forward strand.
GAGAGAGAGAGAGAGAGATCACCCGAAAAAAATATATCGAAACAATTTTTTTATACATTTTTAAAAAAAACTTAATTTAATTTAATTTATAATATTATTAACTTAATGTCCTATTTATACTGAATATACAGTATATATAATATATATAAATACATTTTTTTAATTACCGTAATTTAATATCAATCAATATAATTAACACATTTTTAATATATATATATAAATTTGTTGTTGCATTTATATATATAAAACATACATAAAATATTCAATAGTTTTTTAGATTTAATTAATAATCCAATTAATTAACTTAGAAATTGTGATTTATTTAATTTTATCGCTTTTAATTATAGTTATATATAATTAGTATTACTATTCAATAATCATTAACTTGTAATTATATACTCCGTTATGTGATAGCAAAAAAATATGTTATATATAAATATATATTTATTTATATTGAGCCCATTGAAAAATGACTAACAAATAGATCTACTAAATAATAATAAAAAAGTTTATTAATGTTTTAATTAATAATAACTTAATTATTATTATTGAATTATTATTGAATTTGTATTTTATATAGATATATTCGATTATATGATTATAATTTATTAAATGTATTATTATTGTGTTTTAATTAACTTAATTAATATAAATTTATAAATAGTATCATTTTTAATAATTATTACCATTATTTAAAAAATAATAGTTAATGTAATTTGAATTTTTTTTAAATGTGTGCTTGTGCTTAAAAAATGTATTTTTAAAATAAATAATTTATATATGTAAAATCTAAATATTAAGATTTTTTAAAAATTCCCACAAAAACAATGTACACGTGAACACTGCGTGATCTGTGACTGGATCTGTGGCAGTGATTGGCTGTCTAAACAAATCGGATGACTAGTTGCCATAGCATTGGCCAATCAGGTTTCAAGAATTTTTAAATGAGTCATATAAACTTCAAGTTCAACTGTGTGTGTGTGTGTGTGTGTGTGTGTGTACAGTACAGGTGTATAATATAAATACATGTTTTTAATTAATAAAATAAAAATTTTTGAAATTTTTTTAAGCACATATATACTTATGTAATACTTACTGTAAATAAAATAATAATAATATAATGCTAATGTTTAATTGTTATTGGCTTAAATATTATTTAGATAGTTAATATTATATAATAATAATAATTTTTGTTTTAAGGTTGAGTGTATATTATTATTATTATTATTATTATCATTATTATCATGTCAACCCTTTTATAAAATAAAAATTTATTTTTGTTTTTTATATATATATATATATAAAAAACTGGTACTCACCGTTTATGTGTCTAAGTGTGAGTTTATATATATATATATATATATATATATATATACTAGACACTAGTTTATACTGTATGTTAACAATTAATTATTAGTGTATATACTGTATCATATAAATAGTTATTATTGTTGTTGTTATTATTATTATTGTTATCAATATTAATATTATTACATATTTTTTTTATGTACACTACAGGTATATACTGTATATTAGTTACTAGCAGTTACTGTACAGTATTGGGTGTGTGTGTGAAACATACTGTACATTACTGTACAAACAATTAATAATAATTTTTTTTAAAAAAAATTTCATATAATTATTGCAACTCATCATTACATTTACACTGTGAGAGCATTTAAACTAAAAAATATATGATTGAATTTTTTAAGTATATATATTAATAATATAACAAATAATATTAATATTATTTTAAAATTATATTACTTCAAAAAAAATATATATATATAAATTTTTTTAAAAAAAATATGTACCGGCAATAATAGTTAAATTAAATTGTGAAATATTTTTTTTATTTATATTAAAAGGAAATAACTAATTAATTATAACTAATTAATTGCAATAATAACTTTATATWTATATATATATATAATTTTGTTTGTTTGGGTGTATAATTATAATATCATATTTTTATTTTATTTAAAAAAAACATTTATTAATTTAAAAATTCAACAAAAAATTATTTTTTAAAAAATATTAATAATAATTTATTTACTTAGTGTATTAACTAATTGTATGAATTGTTTTATTTAAAAAAAAAAATATTATATCAAATCATTGCATTGTATTTATTTTATGACTTTTTAAGATTAATTAATTATTTATTAATTTAATTATTATTTTTTTTGACAAATCATTTACTGTTTATAAAATAAATAACAATTAAAACTGTGAATACTATCAGCAAATACAACAGTTTTGTGTGTATTTTATTATTTAAACAATTTATTAATTATTTTTTTGTTTAGAAAAATATTATTTATTTATTTTTTAGTTATTTAGTTTAAAAAAATTAGTTTTTAAATAAAATTGTTTATTAATTATCAAATCAACGAAACAAAATGAGTCTCAAATTGCTATCAAATAATTTTATTATTTATAATAAAAATAATAACCGACTGATTATTAAATGCTATCTCAATGGCCATAACAACTATAGGAATACCGCGGCGGCCACTGTCGGTATAATGATTGGTGGCCAACGTTTTGCCGCAAATGTCACTAATATTGCTAATAAGGTATGAATTTTGTGTATATATATAATATCATTAAAAAATCAAATTTATTAAAACTTTTTTGTTTGTTTCTCTCACTTTCCGATAATTTTTTTATAAAAAAATAGACACAATTGGCCGCTTCATCGTACGGTACGGCAGCCGCAGCCGCAGCCAAAGTGGTACAAAATAAACTAATTTTGCCGAAAAATATGAGTTTTCATAACTGCTGGCATCCAAGTGCTACACCGGAATCGATGGCCATGTTTGACGGCAAACAACAACAACAACAACAATCAATGGCTATTACGGGCACCCGTAGACCGTTGACACTGTTGTTGGCCTGGATGTTGGCCAAAGACAAGCACATTGAAAAGTATCGGCAAATGTGGTTCAAACGTGGCTTCGACGTACTGACTGTACGGACATCACCGCTGGATCTACTGTTGCCGCCGGTTGGCGGACTGGCAGTGGCCAAAAATATAGCCAACACACTGAACGAACTAAGCGGCCAATACAACGAAATAGTTATACACATATTTTCGGTGGGCGGCTACCAATTTGGGCTAACACTTAAACAGATGATCGGCAAACCCGAGTATCAGTATATACTTGATTCTATTAAAGGAATGGTCATCGATTCGATGGTCTATCCGGATGACTGTGCACCCGGTCTATCGCGTGCCATAACACTGAACCCGATAGTACAGCCGGTAATTGAACAGTCCATACACGGCTTTCTCAGGCTATTCAAGAATATATCTGTCAAATACTATGACATTGCTTTCGACGCCTACGCTAATCCTAAAGCTAAATATCCAGGTATTTAACTCCTCTATTTGGTGACATACCTGTCCCATCAACTGATTATTTTGTTTATTATATATAAACTAATTTTATATATATATATATATATATATATTTGTTTGTTTGTTAGGGCTTTTCTTGTACTCGAAAGACGATTTGGTCAGTAGCGTTGCGACCAATGATTATCTGGTGGACACATGGCGTCGGGCCGGCCATAACGTCAGGTCCAAGTGCTGGGATCGGTCGACACATGTACTACACTATAGAGACCATCAACAGGAATACGAGGACGAGTTGGACGCCTTCATCAAGAGTTTGAAACTGAGAAACGCTAACATCTAATTGAATTGAATTGAATTTTTATTTTATTTATTTATATTTTAATTGAAGTTTTTTGACAATCAAATGAATTATAATTTTTAAAAAAACAAATATTTTTAAATCTCAACATAAATACAATACATTTCACAATAATAATAACTAAACAAACATTTTGGTTATTTTAAAAAATTTATTATTCGATAGAAATATTTTTATTTTATTTTTTGTTTAATTGAATTATTTAATAAAAATATATGTGATTTTTTTGTGTATTTTTTTACATAATTAAACAATAACAAAAAAAAATTACCATTAAGTAATCCATGTTTGTGATATACACTTAATAATAATAATAATAATAATAATAAATTATGATTTATATGGTTAAATTATTTATAATAATTATAAAAATAAATAAATGTTTTATAATTATAATAATAATTATAAAAATTATTGACTTATAACACAAGCAATAATAATGTTCTGTTACTATACCATAGTTGTACTGTTAATATGAAATTATTTAAAAATTAAGGTTAAATAAAATGCTATTATTTATTATTATTATTATTACTCTAATAGTTGTACTAAATTAAATAAATAATAACTATTGTTAGAAAATTTATTGGCTTATAAATAATAAATAATTATTGTAATATGTAGTAGTAATATGTATAATGATATTAAATATAATAAATAAGATATAAATAATTTTTTGTTAAATCAATGTTAACCTATTTTACAAATCTCTAATAATAAAAAACATTTATTATTTGATAATAAATCAAGAAAAATACAATTTTTTTAATTAATTTATTTATTAACTTATTTTTATAAAATAAAAAACAACAAAATTTAAGACAATATAATATATATTTTTATACAAATTATAAGTACTGTATAATAATAAAAACAAATAAATGTTTTAACGTTTGTCTCATTTTTTTGTTTGTTTGTTTAATTGTTTTACTTCAAAAAAAAAATTTAACTTAAATATATAGTGTCAAAACAAATGTAAATATATACTAATATAATAATAATAATATATTCATTCAATAAAAAAAAATTATTTACAAAATATTTCATACAATTTTTTAAACATATTTATATACCGTATATATATATACATACAGTATATATATATAAATATAATGTATACTTTAATGTTTATAATGTAAGCGAACAATGAGTGAATCTATTAGTTATAAAATTTAAAATCTTTTTTTTTGTTTTTGTTTATATATATATATACTTTTGCTATAAATTTGTTGTCTATGAGAGTGTATGTGTGGGTGTATGAGTAGTAGTATATAAATATATATGTCAACCAACAACACCAACAACAAAAAAGTATTGTCTAAGTTGATGGACAGTCAGTCAGCCCCTGTCCCTCTATTATTTGGTACGACTTTTATGACTACTTCGATGGCTACTAGTATCGGCCGTTGTCGCCGCCACCGATGATGTTGTCTTCAGTCTCTTGTCGTCAGACGATCGATGCGACGATCGTTTGTTGTTGTTGTCATCCGGTGGCGATCTGTTGCTGTGGCGATCAGTTCGGCTTCGCTTTGAATCGCGATGTCTGTCCCGATGATGATCGTCCTTATCCTTGTCCTTATCCTTATCGCGTTGTTCCCGATCCTTGTCTCTGTCGCGCTCGCGTTCCTTATCCCTGGACCTGTCCTTGTCATCGGATTTATGTTTTTTATGATGTTTGTGATGTTTTCGCGAAGACGACGACTTATCTTTATCTTTCGATTTATCGCTGTCTCTCTTGTGATGCGACGACGACTTATCCGCCGATGACTTATCTTTTGCCGACTCTTTTTCAGTTAACTTTTTCTGATTGTCTTTAACATCGTTGACATTTAGTTTGGTTTTTTCGTTGCGTTCATTCGCCAGACTATCGACAATCGATGTCTGCGATTTGATTACCAATTCGTCTTCGTATTCGTTGCATTCGACTTTCATTTCGATGAGATCATCCATTGCTGGCTCTTCATCGATAGTGGTAGCGGCGGCGGCCACGACAACATCGTCACTATTATCGATATTGTTGTCGTTGTCGTCGAAACAGACACTATCGGCTATCAGTTGTTCATAATCTAAATTGTCTGCTTCAGCGGTATTGACGACATCATCGTCTTTGTCATCGATATCGTACAGATTAAGCTCTTCTTCTGGTACATTGTTTTTCGATTGATTTTCTGTAACATATGACTATAGAAAAAATAAATATATAAATTTTCAAAAAACAATAAATTTTCAATTGAAACTTAAACCCCTCCCCCCTTTCGCTAACCCCAACCCTCCTGTCCATCTTTAAATCCCCTATTAATTTCAAAATAGTATCCATACCTTTGATTCACTTTTAATTACTTTGACTACACTCTCGACAACCTTTTGCTGCTCAACAGCAGCGCTGCCGACTACGATGTCGGCGTCAATGTCATCGTCGGCAATAAATTTATCGTTTCGGATGGTTTCCTCGTTGACCACCACTACCTTCTTCTCCTCCTTCTCTATTGGTTCCACTTTTGGCTCTACCTCTTTGATTGTACTGTTATTATTATCAACGCTTCGTTTTTCCTCTTTAACTCGTTTCTTGTGTCGCTCTTTACTATCGTCACAATTATGAGATCGACTGCCGCCGCTGTGGCCACTCTTCTTGTTGTTGTTGTTGTCCTCAGTTTTTTTCTTGTCGTCCGTCCGACGGGACGACGACCTATGCGAAGAGCTATCGGCGGCTGCGGCTGGCCGTCGGTCACGACTATTGTCGGGTTCTTTATTACTACGATCCTTATCTCTCACTTTATACTCTTTATCCCGCTTTTTGTGTTGTTGTTGTTGTCTATCTCTACTATCGTGTCGACCGCCGCCACCGTCCCTATCGTGACGTCTACTGTTCATATCTCGATCGTATGGCGATCGCGAACGACGATATCGGTCCCGATGGTCACGGCCTCCGCCGCCACCAGCGTAGTCACGATTGCGGTATCGGTCGCCGCCGCGCGGTGATCGAGACCGTCGACGCGGCGAATAACTTCTGTTACGCGATCGACTACGTGAGCTCATTGTAAACGTCGACGACGGCGATGAGGAACTGGATGAACGTGACGACGACGACGAAGTGGATCGACGAGATCGGGAACGGCGCGGACGCGGCGAACGAGATCTACGGTCTCGTGATGGGCGACGATAGCGTCGGTCGCGAGTCGAACGGGATTCCAGTTCTCGCTGAAAACGGTTAAACTTGTCGTCGTAGTCGTCGTAATTGGGAGGCATATAGTGGTGCGGATAGTGAGAGTCGGCCGGCATTAGTGTTGAGCCTAATAAAAGACGGATCGATTGAAGAAATAAAATAAAATAAACAAAAAAAATATTCAAAAACAAATTAGTCAAATAATAATAATAATTGTAAATTAGTTTTTAAAAATATAATAATAGTGTATTCAAAGTATATAATAATTTAAAAACTCTTTTGAAAAATGGATTACAGATCCGCATCCGATTCGGGCACTTGTGATCCAAACCTAACAATTATTTTTCAAGACATTGTTTTTTTTTATAGATCTAATCCGTTAGTATATATCATATATATATATGACAATCGGATACCTGAGTATAGGTTGTATTTTTCAAATACATTATTATACATATAAATTATATAACATAATTAACCAAATAATTAAATTATTATTTTTTTATATATAATTTATAGAAAAAACCAATAGATTATTACAATTTATTGGTAACATTAAACACATAAATAAATTCTATGAATAATCAAATAAAACACAATTTTGGAAATTTACATACAATTGCTTACAATTATTATGTTATTAATGAAATAATAAATATATATATTTATATATTTGATTGATAAGTAAATTAGATATATATTTTGTATGTTATTTATAAATACAATTTAATTGCATTCATTATTATTATATATATATAAAAACTATAAACTAAAATTTGTGTCAAACATTATTGAAATTATTGACTAATTTTTTGTTATAAAATATAACACATAATAATGATAATAATAAAATAGTAATTTACAGATAATAATAATAATAATAATAATAAATATATCACAGATATTTATCACAAAAAGTTAATTAATTATATATTAATTTAGTTATTATTTTAAATTTATTAATTAAGTAATGAATTAGAATATAATATATGGTAAATATCAGGCAAAATATATCTATAATTTATATATATATTAAATAAGTGATAAAAAAATTGACGATAAGTTTTTATAATTTTCGGGTCAGTTTAGGACCGAGAATCGGTATAAAATATATATATATATGGTGTGTGTCTAACATAAAACAAATAACTCCATACCCGGTGGGGGCGCTTCACCCATACTATTAATACCCATTGGATGATGAACTGGAGGCATATGTTGTCCACCACGGGGACCCATATAGCCGTACGGATCGTACCCTTGCGGACGCATCGGTGGCGGCGGATAGCCGTATGGGCCCATCGGATTCATTGCCATCTGATAGCCGCCGGGTGTGTGCATTGGTCGATAGCCGGGTGGCTGACCCATACCGGGTCGTGGTGGCGGCGGATAACCACGCGGTGGCATTGACTGCATCGGTGGCCGTCCCAATAGCGGATTTTGTCCCGAAATTGTTGTCCGAATAGACCGTATGGGACCAGTCATCGGTCGCATGTGTCGGACCGGCATTTGAGCCAACGATGTAACCGGATTAACGTTACCCATAAATTCGGATTTGTTTTCCGTGTGCGAAGTGGTCGAAGTGTACGAATCGATTGGCTCGTCAACTACGGGTGTGTTGGATCCACCAGTTAGGTCGGTGCCACTAAACATCAGAGATAATGAATAATAAAAAAAATTACAGAAATGTTAAAACAAATCAAAAAGTTTATATCAAAAAATGTTTTGTTTTTTTAAATATAACGCTTACTCTTCAAGTGAAACACCATTTTCTGCCAGACTGTGAGTTTCGTTTGTATTATTGACTTCGTCGGCATCGGTGTTAGTGTCCGATTCGCTATTGACTTTCGGTGAGCTACTACTGGCAGCAGCTATCACTTCGTCTAGTGTTACATCATTATTGGACTCTACAGCTGTATCTGTATCGGTAACAACAGGTTTCGGTGACGACGTCGAAACTGTTGTTACAATTGATTGTTCATTAATGATAGCATCGGTAGTAGTCGTTACAGGCGATTGCGGTAATGTTGGTGACGGTGTTCGCGCTTTGGTGACAACCGCTTGAATCTGATTGACGACGGGTTTGATTTCGTTTTGTTCAACAATCTCTTTGAACGGTTTGAGTACATCGTCATCACTACTACTACTAGTATTGGTGTCATTAGTTTCGGTACCAATGGTTGGGATTATTTGCTGGACATTTCGTTTATCTTCAGCAACATTATTATTATTATTATTGGTGATTGTGGTGGTGATGGACATAGCAGATACTGGCACATCCGGCCGATTATCGGCTACTGTTGTAGTAGTAGTAGTGGGGGTAGTGGTCTGGCCGTTAATCGAAAACGGTAGCGACGGCTTATGGTGATGATGATTGCGCATAAAATAGCCGGTATCGCTCTTGAATTTGGCCACTTGTGTCCGCAAAAATCGATTCGGTATGAGTTTGTCGGGCGAGACATCGGTCTCGTGACAAGTTGGACACTCGTGCGACTCGGACTCCAATAGTGCCGAACGTATACCTGAAGTTTTTTTTTTAAGGAGTAAAAGAAATTTTTGATATAATAAATCAAATGTTAGAAAACTTCTAAATTTGGAAAAATTATGTTAAATTAAACAATAATAATAAATATTGAAAAATAATAATGAAATAAAATTTTGATTATATATATATATATTCATATTTTGCAATATAATTAACACCAGTTGACTATTGTGTATAAAAAATAGTTATATTAAGATAATTACCGGTAGTTATTTTTTTTTAAAAAAATTATAAAAATAATAATTTTACACAAATAAATACCTGGTATAATAAACATAATAAATTAGGTAATATAAAATATATAGCAAATATATATACAGTAATATCACAAGTTTTTTAATGATGTGAATTGAAATTTGGAGATAAATAATTAATTTTGAAAAAAATAATAATTGTTTTATTATTATTATCATCACTTAATATAATTAATAATAAAGTTAATAATCGATAATTTAATAATAATAATAATAATAATAATAATAATAATATTAATAATAATTGTTGCATACATTCATCACAGTAACCGTTGCCACAACAGGGTGTTAGTACCGCGTCCTGCAGTAGTTCACCGCAAGTCATACACTTGAGGTCTTCGGGTATCTCCTGTTTCGGATCGTGACTATCGGGTTCGTTGGTCATCATAAACGGCGGCTTTTCTTTCTTTATCTCTTTGTAGGCTTGACTGCGGGGATTAGACAAAACCAAAATTTTTAAAAAAATTTACAATAAATATCTAATTAGTAAAATACACTTAAAAAACACTAAACAATAGTTTACAACAAATCAATACTACTTACGCATCAATAATAGGAACTGCATAATCACCCGTAGCGGTCAATAGGGCACCCTTTTGGTCGGCATTGGCCGGTATCATAAAACTTCTGGGTATACCAGTACTTCGTTTGACATCAGTCTAGAAATATAATTTTTTTTATTTGAAAAAAACATATCAACCAATTGATTAACAAAAAACTTACATTATTTGTAGGACAATGTTTAATATAGTGACCCTGTAGTCCGCACCGATAGCATGTATAGTTGGCCGGTAGTGGACCAATAGGTCCGCCCTTTGTTTTCACATACTTTGACGGATCGTAGTCTTGAGTGCTCTGACTCATCATTGCTTTGATCTTTTCATCTTCTGTTGAATAAGATGTCGATATATTTGACGACTGGATATTTGATAGACAACAACAACAACAACAAGAAAAAAACAGCAATCAATTTAGAGATACAAAAATAATTATATATATATATATCTATACTTTAGTTATCTTTTCCAATTCAATATGTCCCTGATTGTTGGTCTATGAAAATAAAATAATAATTTAAATTAAACAAAATTAAAAGTAATAATAAAAATAATAATCAATTACTTACCCCTTTGGTTGTATTAGCCTCCTCTCCTCGATTCCTATATACAATGTATTGAAAAGATATATAGTTATGATTATAAGTTAATAAAAAATAATAATAATAATAATAATAAATCAAATAAAACAGTTTTTTGTTTTGAATACAAAAATTGATTTAGCAAATCATATAGTGGTTTTGACACAAACATTAATGCAATATAATATTAAGTGCCAAATATAACACCAATTAATTGCAAATCTTTATTGAATAGATTTTAGTTCATCAATAGGTTTTTTTTTAAAAAAAATAATAGTATCATTCATTCAATTAATTAAATTTTAAAAACCAATAAAAATTTATATAATACTTAAATAACAATAAATATCATCATATAAAACAGCTTAACATACAATTTACGGTACCGTAAGCTATATATATATATATATATAAAATGGATTTCAATTATAATAATAATTATTATTATTAATCATAATAAATATTTAAATATAATAATCTATTAAAAAAAATATATTTATAATTTTTAAAAGACAATTAATTCAATCAATAGATATATCACAATATTTTTTTTCTGTTTAAAAATATCACAGTTAGTTTGAGTGTGCGTGTCTATACAATGGGACAGTCCATACACACCGATGCCCTGACCGACCGACCGATACACCCGATTGAGTGGCCAATTCTAGTAATCCAATACACAGATTAGATTATCCACTGACCTCAATCGGGCGACAGCGGGTGCGGTATTTGGCCAACATTAGTGTGAAGGTCATACAGACACACACACACATAGATATAGATAATGAGTGATAGGTTAGCGTCGGTAGGCGACTGATAGCGATATAGTCAATCAATCAGTCAGTCACAGTAGTAGTAGTAGTAGTAGTTGATGGTTCAACAATCATACCAGGACTTCTTGTGCTGGCCAGAGGAGGCTGCCATCGGTACTCGGGCCACGTCGACGGTCGCATTTTTCGGTACCAGTTCCGAGTCGATATGATAGACTATAATAATAATGAATATGTAAAGAAAAAAAACAAACAAACAATAAGTTAATCGGATATAACGGATCAACAATTAGCGACACCACTACCACGACACGGACTTAGCCGCAGCGGCGGTGGTGGCTATCGTAACCTATCAATCAATCGGGTGGTTTGGCCACCGTATGGGTTGGCAATAATCTATAGGTTATATATGTAATACATACCTTCACCAGTTTGACTATTGGTAATCTGTAGGTCCATATCGGCCGTCTTGCCTAACCGTCTCTGTTGCATAATTGCCCGCTTAAGGTCACCGACCGATATATGTAGGCCATCAACGATTACCGAATGTTTGTCTTTACTTGATTTGAACTTATAGTGAACCGACATATTTGTGTGTTTATTATGTTATGTTGTCGTTGTTGTCGTATTAATAATGGTGTTACCGATCAATGGCTAACTGAGCCAAACAACAGTGTGTTTGTATTAACTGTTAGTACAGTATAGCTCTCTCTCTCTCTCTCTCTCTCTCTCTCTCTCTCTTTAATACAACACTAACGCTAACTAAACGCAACACTAAATACTATGTATTTATTATTATTGTATTATTAATGTAATACTATTGATATTTAAAATACAGTGTGTATAGTATATATCAGTCAACACACATACAATATAATGGAATAAACAAATTAGTACATAGTATTTAATAGCAGTTACTGTTAGACATTAGTAACTATTTTAACAAACATACTGTACTCTATGTGTTTATACATTTATAGGTCTACAGTATAATAATAGTGTACTATTTACTATACTAGGAGTCTACTAGAGTAAAACGGTTTGGTTCAGGTTTACTAGAGAACAACAAATAAAGTATTTTTTACACGATTAGATGATATAGGGTTTCGGTTCCGGTTTATAATAACACACACACACACACACACACACACACACATAGAATAAATAGTTGTCAACCACTCTAGTTTATATTATTAGTAGAATAATATGACCTTCAATTAGAGTACAGTAGTATTTAGTAATAATATTAATATAAAGTACAGTAAACACACTGTATATTATACAGTAGTGTTGAGTGATTGGCGCAATTCATAGACTATGTTACACCAGTTTTTATTTGATGTTATTGCATATACAACGTTACAAATAATTATTATTAAATTTTATATTGCTAACTTAATTATTTTAAGTTGATTAATTTTTATTAAATATAAATATTATTTATTTTTAATTAAAAATAAAATAATTTAATTGTCAAATGTGTTATATATATATATATATATAAAACTAAACTTTCCTATAAATTATAATTTATTTTTAATTTAATTCAACAAATAAAAAAACATTAATAGCAAACCTATTATTGTTATAATATTGTATCTAGGTGATATTATTTGAATAGCTAAATATTTAACTAATTTTTTCAGAAATAATAAATACATTTTTATATAAGTAATATTATATCCTAGCAAATTTTTTTATTATATAAAAATAGTAACACAATAAATTAAAAATTAAATGATTTCAATTTATCAAGCATCTTTTTATTATTAAATAAATTTTGTTTGTTTTTTTGTTGATTAGAAACAACACCAAAAAAATTATTAAAATTTAATAATAATTGTTTTTTTCTAATCAAAAAAATTTATAATTAATTGAACACATTATGTTTTTTAAAACAAAAAAATAATAAAATAAATTCAAAAAATATTAATACCATTTTTTTATGACAAAATTGTGGCATAATTTACTAACTACTACTATAACAATAATTATAACAATAACAACAATTATAATAATAATTTTTAAAAATTGTAATTGGTTGATAATGCTAAAATTTTAAATTTAATAATAGCCACCATAATAGCCACCATAGGACGGATAGCCGCCATAGTATGCCTTTCCGAGTCCGCTACCATAGCTCAGACCTGAGCCATAGCCCAAACCAACTCCGTATGATTTTCCGTAGCCCAAGCCATAGCCGAGACCACCCAAACCGACTCCGTATGATTTACCATAGCCTAGACCATAGCCGCCATAGTATGACTTTCCGAGTCCGCTACCATAGCCCAAACTACTGTAACCCAAGCCGCCATAGCCCAAACCGCCCAAACCAACTCCGTATGATTTTCCATAGCCTAAACCATAGCCCAAACCGCTTAAACCAACTCCGTATGACTTTCCATAGCCTAAACCATAGCCCAAACCGCTTAAACCAACTCCGTATGACTTTCCATAGCCTAACCCATAGCCTAGTCCTCCTCCATAGGACGGATAGCCTTTGAAAAATAAAACATAATTTGATTTATTTCTAAATATTATTTCAATTTATATTTCACTAATAATTAAAAAAAACTTTTATAAAACATTATATAAAATATTAAAATATCTTTTTAAAAAAGAAAGATAAATATCTTAAAATGTTTTATAAAATATTTTTTTTATACATACCGTAACCACCATAGACTTTGCCGTAACCGCTACTGAGTCCGAGACCGCCATAATAGCCACCGCCGAGTCCACCATAAAAGCCTAGACCACCCAAACCAACGACGGCCTGGCACAGGGCTACCGATGACAATAAAGCTAAAGCAATCTATAATTATAAATGCAAACAAACAAACAAACAAATCAATAATTAAATTATTTAGTTTTCCAACTAATTATTTCTACAAATACTGTATTAAGTATATTAAGTTACAAAATATATATATAAAAACTTTAATATTTACCAAAAAATTCATAGTTTTTTTTCAATTGAGAGACTACTAAACCAAACTAATTGGATGACCAAACAAACCAAACTTTTTTTGTTGCAAAAAAACTGATATTTATTAATGAAAAACTGATGACATAAGACACATACTTATATAGTGATTGGGAATTAAAAAAAATTTTTCGGCACATCCTTGGGTCTATGTATGTGTGTGTGTTTGTGTGTGTTTGTGTGCCCCCAACATATACATCTAGAAAACCCATAGACCTTGATATTGGCCTGTTATCAATTTTTTTTAAAAAAAAGCGAGGTATGTATCTTACTCTCTCTCCCCTACCCGTTCCCTATAATAATTGTCGTTATATTTAAGTAATTCAAAGTAACCCCCCTTCCCTCAATAATAATTTTTTTTAAAAAGTTTCACAAAATAACAAAAAATTTATGAAATTTATATAAAGAAAAAATTGTTTTCTATGTGTGTGTGTGTGTGTGTGAGCTATGAATTATAAAATTATTTTTGTTTGAAAATTGTTTATTTTGTTTTTTTTTTTGATCTGTTTTAATCTACGAAAATTACATATTAATTAATGCCCACCGATATAGTTATTTTTAAACATTGAATTAATTTCCACAAAAAATAATGTTTGTACATAATGACCTTGTTATATATATATATATATTATGTACAGTATATCATCAAATATTACATAATTTATCAGATAAACCACATAAACACACACACAAATAGATACATACATAAACACATACGTACACACATACATACACACATACATACACACATACATACACACATACATACACACATACATACACACATACATACACACATACATACACACATACATACACACATACATACACACATACATACACACATACATACACACATACATACACACATACATACACACATACATACACACATACATACACACATATGCATAAAATTTATATATAAATACTTTAATTATTTTTAATTAACGAAATTTCTCAATAATACATACATATTTTTTAAAAAAAACGTAAATTTTAATATTTATAAGTTTTATATTTCACAAAAGTTACTGAAAAAATTTTTGCATAATAAATAAATCACCTTGATTATAATTTTTAAAATAATATTTGTGTGTGTGTGTGTGAACATTATAGCTAATTATATTGCCATTTTTGATTTACGTGTATGCATTTGAAAATGCTTATTTAATGATTACAATTATAATTTTATTGCATTTAATTTACAAAAAACAAACAAAAATAAACTATATTTATATGACATATAACTTTAATTGTTTTAATTAAGCTCTTAAAAATTATTTTTATTTTTAAATATAAAAATTAATTAAATTATATTTTATTGAAAAAATGTCTTAAATATTATACGTTGAAAATAAAATATGATTTATTGCCCATAAAAATAAGTTTTTATCAAAGATAACAAAAATGTCATTTTGTTTTCAAAAACTAATTATTTTTATATTATATATATATCTGTCATTGTTTTAGTTAAAAGCTAAATATTTTATTTCAAATTAATAAATAAAATATTAATCACTTTTAATTATTAATATGTTTGAATAAACTAAATGATAAAATTTAGTAAATTTTTAAAAATAATTAATTAATTTTATAAACTTTTATTATCCAGAATATTTTTTATTCAATGAATATTGGATATAATTCAAATTCAAATAATTATTATAAAACTTTTAATTTATTAATTATTTGTTTTAATTGATGACAATTTAAGGATACATATAAATTATTTTTGTTAATTAATTAAATTAATTAATTGTTATTGAGATTGTTGTACAATATTTTGTTTAATATAACAAACAAACAAAAAAATTGTTTTATATATCGTTATTAAAGACCTTCAAAATTGTCATCAAATAAAAGTTAAAAAAAAATTATTTTCAAAGTATAGCAACAAAAAGATGTCATAAAAAATTTCTTTTAAAAAACATTATTTTTTTGTAACGTATATATCTATAGATTATTGTAATTAATATATATATATATAGAAAGTTTAATACTCTTTTTTTTATTTAATTAATTATTTATGCAAAAGTTATCAATTTAATTTATCTTTATTTTTTAAAAAACTAGTTACACTTTATCTATTTTTTTTAAATTACCTGGTCTAATATTGAAAATGTTAAGTATACTTAAAAAAAATTTGTCAAAAAAAACTTTAATTTCTAATACAGATATAATTTTTTTATATCATTTATGGCAACGACAAAAAATTGAAACAGGGTTAAATTATAAATCACTAGAAATTAGATATTAAAAAAAAATATTACCTACAATTATTTTCATTACTAAATTACACAGTATACGTATTACATAATAAAAAAAATGTAATAAAATTTTTTAATTATTATATTTTTTATCTAACTTAAACCAAAATGGATATAAATTAATAAAATATACACATTATCTGTTTATAATTAGATTTTTGATCTTTTTTTTAAATATTTTTGATCTTTTTTTAATATTTTTGTTCTTGTTCAATTATATAAATTGTTCAATTATTATAAAATTAATTAAAAATAGTTTCCCAAAAAATATATTGTATTAAACTTGAATATCAATAAATAAGAAATATTAATTTAAAATAAATAAAATTAAGTGTAAAATTAAGAGATAGCTTTAAAAAATTATTTTATTAATCGCACTATATTATAGTGACTATAAAATAATTAAAAAAAACATTACATTACATTATAAATTATTTTATTAAATTTTAAAATTATAATAACTAATTGTGTGAAAAAAAATATTGTAGATAAATGTAAAATAAACTATTTTATTACTAAAAATATTTTTTTTAATAACTAATATTAGTTAATTAATTAAAACTAACTAATTTTTTAATAAAAAAATATACATTTTTTAAATAATAATTAATAATTAATACTGTATAAAAATCAAATTTATATTTTCTGCCAATAATACTGCACTAATAATGTACCGGTATATATATATATATACTGTATATATAAAATAGACCCGAAAATATTATGCATACTATGCTCGCATATTTGGTACTATTTGTAATAACAGAGCGCATAGCATAACAACTTTGTTTACAGTGTTTACAAAATAAGTTAATAAATGTTTACAAAAAAAAATTAGTTTCAAATGTTTGCCGCAAACATCAAAACTGTCGGCAAATTGTGGCCATTATTACGATATGGCTGCCGTCCATTGCAACGGCGCACTAGACATCAATTATCGTCGGCCAAAATCAAACAATATTTTACCGAAAATCAATTGAAACTATCGCCTGATTTGTTCGTCAGCTACGAGATGGCCGAAAAAGAGTTGGACGCCTTGCGGCTGATTGAGACAACCGACGATAGCCCTGAACTGCGCCAATTGGCTGCCGACGATTGCCACCAATTGATTGACCGGTTGACTATATGTTTGAAACAGATTATCGCCGAAGCCATTCAAGCCGACTCAACCGATTACCAGATTGCCGAATGTTGTCTGGATGTAAATGCCGGCGTCGGCGGACAGGAGGCCATGTTGTTTACGAAAGAACTGTTCGATGTCTACTGTCGACTGTGCGATAACCAGAAGTGGACGTATTCGGTAGTGGACAACGATTGCGATACCGATTATGGCGGTTCGCGACATTCGTCGCTAATTATTGCGGGAAACGGTTGCTATCGGCTGCTGAGACACGAGGCGGGCGTACATCGGGTTCAGAGAGTAAGCTATTCAGAGATATTTACCGATAGTTTTTAAAAAAAAGAGACGACACTATTTGTATTAACACTAATCACTGGTCACTCACTCACTTCACAAACAGTTTCCGAAGACCGACCGACACCGGGTGCACACATCGACAACAACGGTAGCCGTCATACCTGTCCGACACAATGTAGTTGACATTCAGGACAACGATCTGGTCTATCAGATGACAACATCGTCGGGCGCCGGCGGCCAACACGTCAACCGTACGCACACATGTGTTCGGGTGACACACAAGCCTACAGGTATTGTGGCCACTTGTCAGGAAACCCGATCGCAGCTACAAAACAAAGAGATTGCCGCACGTAAGCTCAGGGCTATCATAAATCAGATGGAATATGATAAACGTCGACGGGATGAACGCAGTACAAAGCGGGCACAGGTAGGTCAGGCCGACCGTAGCGACAAAATCAGGACATATAACTATCCGCAGAATAGGATAACCGATCATCGATTGAATGATAGTCTATACGATATCGAGGGCTTTATGTCTGGCGGCGGCAACAATAGCAATAAGTTGCGCTATTTTATGGACAAATTAGAGTCCCAGAGCTATCTACAGGCTTTCGATAGGCTCAGGGATGAGTTGAACCGATTGATAATTACATAATGATTGTTATGTGAAGTTTTTTTTAATAATAATCTATAGTTTACCAGTAATTAATCATTTACTAATTAATTTTGTTATCTAAATAATAATATAAATTTATATCTACCGATAATATTTATTTAAAAAATAAAATAAAAATCAATAATGATTTTGTTTAGTTAATTTATTTGTAATATTAATTATAAAATTAAAAATATTGTATTAATATATAGTTCTATATATATATATTTTCGGTTAAAAAATAATAATAATTAGTAAAATATATATTTTTTTAAAAACTTTATTAATTAAACAAACAAACAAAAAAATAAATATAAAATTAAGTTTTTGTTGTTATTGTTATAATTGATAAAAAATATTAATTAGTGGTATATATTATAATAAATAATAATTTTTATTAGTATTACGATTACTGTTTGAGTCCAATAATCATTATAGCCTCCAATAGTGGATAGGTACTATTATAATTAGCTACATTGACATTGTAGATGGTCGACTGGGCACCGTTATCCGATGTGAAGTACTGATCTTCTTCATTGCGCACCCGGCGAGTACGGGATTGCCGATAGGGATTAAATTGGCCGATATATTGGGTCAAATTTTCCGTAAAATAGATTTGACCCGTATGTATACGATTGGGTCCCGAGTAGGCTATCACGTGTATATGTACGGTACGACCCGGGTACCAACCTATCAGTGTATATGGATAAGGGAGGTTGGGGTGGGTATGGGGATGGAGAGGCAGGTATGCAATGCAACATAAATTTTTACATTTATATAAATTATACAGAGGTATATACATATCTATACACATGTAGTTACTAATGATTACTATTGAAAAAATTGATATATTAATAATAGTTATTATAATACTTAAGTAGTCAAATACTGTATATTAATATCAGAATATAAATTATATATTAAAATAATACTAAATTATAATTATAAAGTTATTTAACAATAATTAACATAAATTGTTCAAAAACTAAATTTACTATTGATATAAGTTAGTATAGTATAATAACTGGTATTTTTAAAAAAAAAACAATACATATTATTTAGATAGACTGACTGACTGACCGGGAAATATGGTGATAAAATCAACAAAACCATTGGCATCGCTAAACTGTGTACCCCTGAGAAATCGGTAGTTGTCAATAGGCTGTCCGTGTCCATTGGCGTCTACTGGTCCGTGAAAGCCAATATAGCCGGAATACATGCCCAGTGCGTTAGCTTGCCACAGATCGGCACGTATATTTTTTAACGGTGCACAGGTGTCCGGATGGGTGAACTGTAGGCGCAATCTGAACGGTACGCCCGGTTGACTTTCGCGTATGTCTTGCCTGACCAGTCGTTGATTCAAATAGTACGGACCCTCAATGGTTTCCGGCTGTAGTATACATCGATTGGCTCGTTTGTCCAGTCGGGCGCAGTGGTCGCTGGGATGTACGGTACCGATACAGACGGCTACACCGATGATCACCAACATAACGCTGCTGCTGCGGCTCAGGTAGTTTTTTAGACCCATGTTTCTTATTTTTTTTTTCTCTCTCTCTAAAAATTTAATATATTATTATTAGGTTTTTTTTAAAAAAGTAAAGTTTTCTAGTAATGACAATATTTTTTTATCACTTTATATACAATTAATTATTAGTTGCATAGCATTACAGTGTAAAAAATCATTATTATTACGTTAACTAATATTAGATATTTATTATTTTTATGATTTATCAAGTAAAAAATGATTAAAGCAATTTTTTAAAAAAATTGTTTTAATAAGCATGCATTAGCATGCATAAAAATATTTTACTGTATAAAATGTGATTGCTAAAAATCCAAATTTAATTGTTAAATAATAATTTATGTATTAATTACAATAATTAATAAATATTAAATAAATGGGTTTTTTGTATTTGCTGTATAGTTATATAAATATATTTTTATACAATAAAGTATTTTTATAAATTAATTATATTAAAAAAAAATTACTTAATTTTATAAATATTGTCATAAAAATTAGTTTTATTGAAAAAAAAACATTTACTAGTAATTAGTTGATTTATAATAAACATATTAGTTATTATCAAATTTTACTAAAAAACTAAATTAAAATTTAATCGTCAATTAAATATCTAAATTTTATAACTTAATAAAAGGTAACAATATTTTTTTTAAAAGTAATTATACATTAAATTAAAAACCAGTTAAGAATGCTAGAAAGCATTTTCAGAAAAAAAACTTGAATATCATTGAAAACCATTAGTCAATTTTAGTCATGTAGGGTTTTCACATGACTGGGTAAAACAAAATAAATTCCACTATAGTTATATTGGGAATCAAATGACTTAGTATGACAAAATAAACTTAACTATAGTCATGTGTGGTATCAAATGATTTATATAACAAAATAAACAACTACAATGATACTTTTAAAATAAATTAATTTTGATCTATTATAAATTATTTTTGATGCTCTATATAATTCTAAACGTTAAAATTTTCACCTAATTTTTTTTACTTTGGCCGCCATTTTCTCTATGTTCCCGAAGAGATATCAAAATTTTAATGCAACTTTCAATACATTATTAATAGTCCTCTAACCAAATCTGAAGTCAGAATTTCAAAATTCGCAAAAAAAAATTCTACAGACACACACACACACAGACAGACTCAAAAAGCCATTATAGATTTCAGTAAACAAAACTTTTCAAGTTTTTTTTTGAATATAGTTTTAATATGGCATAAATAAATAAACTGTTTAATACAATAATTGATATACAATTAACATGCAATACAATGTAATTTATTTAGTTTCTAATAAAAATTTACGTAGATACTATTGCAAAACTTAATTTTTATAATAATTTTTATGATTTAATATTTTTTTGTTAGATAAGCATTACTGTTTATTTTAACTTTAATAATATTAAAAATTTAAAAAATAAGTTTTTTTAAAAATGTAAAATAATATAATTAATGATATAAATTAATAATAACAGCAACAACAATAGTTAATTATTTCATAAATTTGCATTAATTAGTTTATAATACAACATAATAGTAGTAATTTTATTAAAAAAAATAAAATTGAAAAAATAATAATAACACAAATTGTATTAACAATTAATGTAAAATTGTGTCAAACATTTAGGCCAACCATAACTGTTGCTGTCAATAGAGGATAGGTATGATTATACCGATGAACTTTGACATGTTTGACCATAGATCGGGCGCCGTTATCTTCGGTAAATCCTAGATCCTCTTCATTGATCATACGCTCGACTTTGGACTGTCTGTACGGCTCCAGTCGGGCCATATTGCGGGTCAGTTGTTCACTAAAATACAACTGTCCCGTATGTATCCTATTGGGACCCGAATAGGCCATCAAATGTATGTGTACAGTCCTACCTGGATACCAACCTTGATAAAAAAATTTTTTTTTGGATAATTAAGCAATTAATAAATTATTAATTAAGAAATAATAGTAATTAGTAATACAGTAATCAATAATTTTCTAATAATATTAATTAATTAACTAAATGTTATAAAATTAAAATAAAATAAGTTGTCAATGTTTTTCGATAAAATAAATATGAGTTAAATCTATAATAAATAAAAATATTTGGATTGAAAAATACAAACCGGGAAATATGGTATCAAACTGGACCATACCGTCCGAATCGGTAAACTGACTTCCCCTTAGAAACCGATAGTCATCGACAGGTTCAACATGACTAACATCAGTCGGTCCTCTATAGCTGATATATCCGGAGTAATTACCGGTAGCGTCGCACTGCCAAACATCGACCCGTACGTTGTCTAACGGTCTACACGTACGAACATTGGTCAGCTTGAGTTTCAATTCAAACGGTACGCCCGGCCGGCGCTCGCGTATGTCTCGCCTAACCAATCGTTGATTCAAATAGTACGGCCCCTCAACAGCTTCTGGCTGTAGTAGACATCTGTTGGCCCGTTTGTCCAGTTGTCGGCGACAATTGCATTGGTGATTGTCGCTCAACTGTACAGTACCGGCGCTGATGGACAGTACGATAGTTATGACTGCTGCTGCTGCTGCTAAGCACTTGTAGATTTTTATGTACATTTTTTTTTGTATTGAAAAAATAATTATTATAAAGTTATTAATGTATTACAACTAAAAAAAAAATTTGACACAAAATAGTTAACACAAATGTTATTTATCTATCAAAAAAAAAATTTACATAAAATTTAATAAATAATATTTAATATATAGTTTGATAAAACAAGTGTTTAGTATTATCGTACAGTAATTTATTATATAATAATGTTTTACTATATATTTAATCTATTAATGTATGATATAATAATTGTAGTATATAATCTATGACATTTTAACTATGAAATTAATAATAAAAATAATATTAATAAAACTTTTTAATGCAATTTATTTTTTCAAATTTTATTACAGAAAAAGGATACATACAAATGTAATATTATTATAACAACATTTTTCACTGTCAATGTCACATATGATGATAAATTGTTGTGTTTTTAAAAAAATATTAGTTTTTAAATTTATTTATTTATTAAATATTTTTATTTAGTAGAAAAATTTTTATTAATTAATTATATTTTTTTGAGGAAGTGAATATATAAATACAATATTATGATTATAATTTTTTTGTTTGTTTGTATAACTTTATTGCAAAAATGTAAATAAATAAATAAAATTTATATTAATTAAATTAGTTTTTTATATTTATATATTAGTATTAATTTTGGTAGTAATAGTAAAATGTTTTTTGATTAAATAATAATTTTTAATTGAACTATTAATTTTACTTTTTTAAAATATCAATAAATCAATAGTTGCCAATTACTAGTACAATAACTATACATAATTAATATAATTAATATTTTTTTTGAAAAATATAAAATAGTAGTTAATAGTTGATATTATTAATAGTATCTAAAAAAATTTTTTTGATACTAATATAGTTTAGTTAACAATTTAAACAATTTTTGTGCTTGAACATTTATCGATGATGATGACGGAAATATTTGTATACATAAAAAAACTATTAGACAAATACATAAACCGTATGAATAAGTCAATGGAAATATTTTGTTGAATAGGATTATGAAAATAAAAAAAAATATATACTAATTAATCCAATATTAAGATAATTATTTAGAAAATATTTAGACCTACTGTTATAATCATCGATCAAATTGATCGATTTATTAATTTAAATATTGTTAATATTTTTTTATAATGATTATTAATTACTTCACTGTCCATCACTATCATTGGTAAGTATTTTATCACTAAAATATCAATCAGAGATTTGATACATAATTTTTTTTAGATAATAACTATTAGATAAAAAATAAATAAAATAATTGCCAAACAATTACTGAACTATAATATGACAAAAATATATCAGCAAATAATTTAGACTATTTAGAAAACATGCAATCAATGTCTAATATAGTTATATCGTAATAGTAGAGTATTATACTGTATAGGGATAATCAAACATTAGATAACTAAACAATATAAGCAAACAATTAGATAACGTATTTAAACCATTAGTTTAGATAATTTCAGTAATTTTCTGATTAATTGATACAATCATCAGTGAGACCAATACTACTGGGTGTGTACACAAAGCGGACATCATATCAAACAGGTTGACATAAAAGTTGGTAAAATATTGTAAAAAATAATTATAATAATAGATGAATAAAGTGTTTAAACAAAAAATTGTTTTATAAATATGATAAACAAATAATAAATAAAAAACCAAACCCTAGAAAATGTCCGAAACAATCGGCAAACAATATGACAATTGTGTCGTTTCGGCCAATCATTTGCCAATAGTATTGTCTAAACAATAAGATAGTAACCAAATAGTGTCGACAATACTATCGGATGATTCATACGATGACGTCTAGTAATTGGGACAGTTGTGTCATTTGATTGATGGTGTTGTTGTTGTTGGATAAGTAATCCAATCTTATATATAACTGATGTCCAGCTAATGGCACCAGTAGTTGTAATGGTAAATACTTGTTAATATTTAGCATATTTTTAAAAAATTAAAAAAATGATATAACAAATCCTTAAACTTATTAAAACTATTTTTTTAATTTCTGATTTTGAATTTATTTTAAACAAAATTAATTGTGATAATAATTTTATAAAGTCATTAATTAGTGATGGATAATTTAAATTATGAAATTTAATATTTATAAACTTAATTTTTATTTATTTATTTATAATATTTATTGTAACTTTTGGTTAATTTAAATATTTATTACTAATAATTTGATAAAAACAAATATAATTATAAATGCTTTTATAAATTATATTTATTTATTAAGCTATTAAAAATTTTATTATATATTTGCTAATAATAATAATAATAATAATAATTAGTAATTTTATTAGTTATTATTATAATTTTTTAATTGCGTTTACAATAAAATTTATTATAAAATTGAATATATTTCTAATATAATTAAATAATATGAATAATAATAATAGTTTTTTACATTAAAAAACTAATTAAGTATAATTACATGTTTTTATTTACATGTATTAGTTTTATTTGAAATTTTGTTGTTTGTTAATTATTAAAATATTACATCAAATTTATTTCAATTTGATAATTATAATGTATATATTAGATATAAATTCATTACAATTGAAAAACCAAAAAAAAAAATTATCATTAAGTTTATTGATTAATCCAGTTTATACCAGTATTAATAGTAAAATATAAACATTTAATATTATCAATTATATAGAGGTAATATATTGAAATTTATTTTATAATAAAATTTATAAAAAACATACTTAATTTTTATTTAGTAATTACTTATCTATATATACAGGTATATATATATATATATATATATATATACTATTTATCATCATAATTATCATTATTACTTATTATGAAATAAATTTAGTATTACGATATAAGGACTAGTTTTTATATTTTATTTAATAAAAATTATTAGTTATTGAATACGTTTATAATTTGGTTAGTTTCTGGCAAAATAATTATAAAAAATATATTATATTTTATTTAGTTTTTTAGTATTTTAAAAAAAAAATAATATGCTAAATATCAATAAGTATTTACCATTACAACTACAGGTGCCATTAGCCGCACATCAGTTATATAAGATTGGATTACTTATCCAACAACACCATCAACCAAATGACACAACTGTCCCAATTACTAGACGTCGTCGTATGAATAATCCCATAGTATTGTCGACAATATTTGTTTACTATCTAATTGTTTATACAATACTATTGGCAAATGATGGCCGAAACGAAACAATTGTCATATTGTTTGGCGATTTTGCTCATCCATTAGGCTTTGGTTTTATCTATCATTTGATTATAATATTTATGACAATATTTTGTTTG
Organism: Oppia nitens; assembly: GCF_028296485.1. NCBI lineage: Eukaryota > Metazoa > Arthropoda > Arachnida > Sarcoptiformes > Oppiidae > Oppia > Oppia nitens. The sequence goes on from NW_026533190.1 coordinate 2,268,039, forward strand.
AACACATTATTCATCTATTATTATAATTATTTTTACCATATTTTACCAACTTTTATGTCATTGTTTGATATGATGTCCGGTTTGCGTACACCCCGTAGTATTGGTCTCACTGACTGGCAATCAATTTGTAAATTAATGAAAATATCTAAACTAATGTATAAATATATTAATATTATACCCTATATTGTTTGGTATTGTGCATCACATTATCCCTATATTATACTAATCTATTATAAAATAACTGTATTTACATTGATTTTATGTTTTCTAAATAGTCTACTATTTGGTATCTATGTTTATCAAATGTTTTCCGTTATGTTTTGGCAATTATTTTATTTTTATTTATTATGCTATTATATTAAAATAAGTATCACTGAATTGTTTGACAAACTATTAGTAGTCATCAATAGTGGACATCAATTAAATACTATAACTAAAAAACAAAATAAAATATTAACATTATTTAAATCAATAAATGATTTGTTTAATTTGATTAATGAATATAACAGTACTTATTGGTCTAAATATTTTCTAAATATTTGGCTTAATTTTGGACCGATTATTATATTTTTGATTTTTCTAAATATATTTATGAAATTTAATATAATGTTTAAATTGGCCATAATTTACGGTTTATGTATTTGTCTAATATTTTTTATGTGTACAATATTGACAGCATCATCGATAAATGTGCAGGCACAAAAATTGTCCAATTTGTTAATTAAAATTTTACTAAAATAATTTTTTTACTAAATTATAATTTATTTATTATTATTGTTACTATAATTCTATGTATTACTAAAAATTGTTTTATTTTTATAGTATGATAAATGATTAGACTTTAAGATTGTATTATAAATAAATTGTATGAACACACACACACACACACACACACCAACTTACACCCACCCACCCACACACTCATACTTACACAATAAAATGTTAATAATTTGTTAATAACTTATTTTTGTTTTGTTTTTTTCTTTTTTTAAACGACAACATTAACACCAAAAAAAACAATTTGTCATATAATAAAATGTATTAATTAATTAAATTTAATAATAAAAACTAAAATATAACTAAATTTAATGTTACATTATTTTTGTTGTTGAAAAAATAAATATTTATTTTTACTACAAAAAAAATAGACTACTAAATAATTTACATACCATTTGACTGGTTGGTTGGTTGATGGTATCTATGGATCGGTTGTATCTGAAAGATTGTATGCCTTTAAAATAAACTGGGTATGGCCTACAACTACTAGACTACTAGTCGTCCAGATCGCTAAACTCGCTGGTACTGCTGCCACTACCGCCGCCACCTTCACTACCATACTCGCCCAGCCATTCGCAATTCATAACCTGATCCATTCCCCAACGTTTTTTCGGATCCGGATTGACCATACCTAACAGCAACCGGACTACCGCTGAGTCCGCATCGTAACGCCTTGATTTGACCATACAGTCGAGTATCCATTGTTCGGCTTCGATCTTCATTAGACTAACCCATTTGGGTACCAAATCGATTCGGCCGATCAGCGACTTGCCCAGTGTTATCCCTAGGGAATAGACATCGCATTTGGTCAGTTCGTTGGCAACGGGATAGCCGAGCATCGACCAGACAATATTCTTGAGGGCCGGTATTTCGGGTGCCTTGTACTCGAATGTACCATCTTTTCGGGTACTGGTCATTGGCTGGCCTGGCCGGAATACTTGCGATATACCGAAATCGGCCAGTTTGTATGTACGCCTATAGCCGCTACGTTCGACCAGTATGTTCTCCGGCTTCAGATCCATGTGACAGATCTGGTTTTCGTGCAAATACCTGATGGCGGCGGCAATCTGTTTGAACCATTCGTGCGCCTGCTGTTCGTTCATACGGCCGTCCATATTGGTAGTGATTACTGACCACAGATCACCGTCGAGTAGTTCCATAAATATGAACGAAAACAGATTCGGAAAATCGGTAGCCGGATCTCTCACATGAATAATCGATTCAATCGATACGATATTCGGATGTTTTAGTCGGCGCATGATTTCCACTTCTTTTAGCATAAAATCCATTCCCTGTTTGAGTGTCGGAAAGCCCATAAACGACTGGATTTTGACCACTTTTACGGCCATTTCTTGCTCATTGCGTCTGATTTTCCAGACTTCGCCGAAACCTCCTTCGCCTAATTGAGAGATAAATTTTATGTCAAATAACTGGTCAAGCATTGGCGCTGCATCGGCCCAGTCGCGGTTGGCGTCGATATTTGGCCACTTTTTCGGATAAAAATCCTGAAAGTTCAACGGTCCGAACAGCGGCTCACCGGTGGGTGCCTTACCGTACGGCGCGTACGGTGTATTGTAGTATTGCATTTTGGCATGTTCCGAGTAGGGCAGGTTCGGCCATCGGCTACGACCCGAAACATAGTCGAAATATCGTTCGTCCAGTTCGGGTCTCAGGTACTCACCGTCTTTGTCCATTTCCCAGTCATGATATTCTGTACGATTCGGGTCATCCTCGTGAAAGTGATGCGATTTGAAAGACATGTTGTTGATTGGTTTGTAGAGGACAGTTAGGTTTTTTGGTTGGTTGTTATTGTAATGGGAGAGAGAGTAGTAGTGTAATTGTAGGGACAGTTGGTTAAGAGTGTGTGTGTGTTTTTTTTTTGAAGTTTACTCGTCGATCAGTTAGTTTGATTGCAACAGTAAAACAATTTTCAATTTGATTTGAAAATCTATTTTTTATTTGATTATTATTTTTTTTAAAAAAATTTACAACAAAAAAATTTTTCAAAATTTTTCTATTGTAATAATTTTATCTAATTGTTGTCATCAAAAAAAAAAAAAAATACAATAATTACCGCAAAAGTATTATCACTACAAATATCAGTATCACCAGCACTACTACAAATTTCTACTACTACTACCAGCCATGGCTCAGATATCATTGATTAGAGACAAAATAGGTGATCGTGATCCAGGTCTATTGCCCGGTTCCATCAATTACCCGCGACCCGTATTGGATCCGCATTACGCTAAATACTATCAGAGCGGTCAAGTTATGGACATTGCGAAGGAAGAGCGGGCAAAATATGACACCCATGGTTTCGCAGCCTTTGGTCGCCACCAGCCGACTGGTCTACCAATTCACGGGCCGCTACCGTACGAACAATGCTTTCTGACTAATATACCCCATGACTTGGATTTGTCTGGCAATTGGATAACGGCTCGACCATTGTTGGCACAGTTAGGCATTCAGGTACAGAGAAAGATAATGGGCGGTTCGTTTGGCGAAGTATGGCGCGTACGTATGGGTCCCGGCAATAACTATATGGCTATGAAAATATTGCAAATCAAACAGTTTATCGGTAAGTACGGGTCGCTGACGGAAGCAATGAGAATGATGCTCAGGGATGTCGAATCGGTACGCGGCTTAAGACATCCGAATATGGTGTCCGTCGAGAATGTCCTACACGTGCGCGACGATCGGACCGGTTTTCGGGCCGTTTATTCGTTTATATTTATGGAACTATGCGACGGAGATATGTTGGACGAGATGGATAAGCTGCCTGGCGATGTGTACGATGAAGTGGGTGCTCATCGATGGTTTAAACAGATAATCGAAGGACTGGACTATTTGCACCAGAATCGTGTCGCCCATTTGGACATCAAACCGGATAATATACTATTCAAACTACAACCACGCCGTGCACCCAATGTCTACAAGTTGGCCGATTTTGGGTTGGCCGAAGTTTTTCATGCCGACGAACCATCGATGGAAAGATCAATCAAAAAAGGTACGCCCAGATATTTGCCGCCCGAAGTGTTTGTCTATAAACTATTGCCGCCAAACAGTCCCGTACAGGTGTTTGATATGGAAAAATGTGACATCTATTCGCTGGGTATGACACTGGCGCTCAGTTTGATTGGCTTCAACGGTATCGACCAATACTGTATCCCAACGACTGGTTGGGTACAGGGCTTGGATCCCAATTCGTTTATCGATGACTTTCTTGTTTTTACTAATAAATATCTAAGAAATCATCCGATGATCGACCTATTGATGTCGATGACCAATACAGTACCCGGACAGAGGCCAACTATTCAACAGTTACGCAACAATCCATGGCTACAACAGGTTTTATGATTGATGGATGGATGGACAGGTAGTGGTTAGATGGGTAAGTCTATACAAGAAAACCATGGTATGCAATTTTATATGTCATCAATATTTATTAGAAAGTAGTCTGTTTAGGGAAGGGGGGGAAGGGGGTAAGTAAACCATTAAAAAAAAATTAGTTATAAAAAATTTATATGAAGTTTTTTTTTAAAGATTTTAAATACTACTGTATATGTTATTTACATTACAATACATATACTGTCAAAAATTAAATACTGTATTATAATTTATATGCAGTTATGGCTAAACTTTATAATGCAATCTACATACCGGTATTATTACTTTATTATAAAAACCATTTAAACAATTAGTTTTTATATATGTAAGCTAAAAATGTTAGGTTAGGTTGGGTTGAGTGGGGGAGAGAGAGGGTTAGGAGGGTTAGGAGGGTTAGAAAATAGTATGTAGTATGAGGAAGGGAGAGGAGGTAGTAGTTTTAAATTAATTGTATTTTATTTAATTTGAAAATCTATTGTTAAGAAATTTTTTATTTGATTATTATTTTTTTTAATTAACAAAAAAAATTAAAAATATTTCTCTATTGTTGTCGTAATCAATAACACAATTACCACAAATATCACTACAAATATCAGTATCACCAGCACTACTACTACAACTACTACAAACTACTACTACTACTACTAGCTATGGCTAAGCTATCTTTGATTAGAGACAAAATAGGCGGTCGGGATCCAGGTCTATTACCCGGTTCGCTCAATTACCCGCGACCCGTATTAGATCCGCAATACGCTCTATACTATCAGAGAGGTCGAGTTATGGACATTCCGACCGAAATCCGTGAAAAATTTGCAACCGATGGTCCCGCAGCTTTTGGTCGCGATCCGCAGACTGGTCTACCAATTTACGGGCCGCTACCGTACGAACAATGCTTTCCGACTAACGTACCCAATGAGTTGAATTTATCGGGCAGTTGGCAAGTGGCTAAGCCGTTGTTGGCACAGTTAGGCATACAGATAGAGACTAAGATACTCGAGGGTGCATTCGGTGAGGTATGGCGTGTGGATATGGGTCCGGGCAACGGCACAATGGCTGTGAAAATATTGCAAATCTGGCAGTTTGTCAATTTGTATGGCTCGCTGACGGAAGCAATGAGAATGATGCTCAGGGATGTTGAGTCGGTACGCGGCTTAAGACACCCGAATATGGTGTCCGTAGAAACTGTACTACACGTGCGCGACGATCGGACCGGTTTTCCGTCTCTGTATTCGTTTATATTTATGGAACTATGCGACGGAGATTTGTTGGACGAAATGGACAGTCTGCCCGATCAGGTATACGATGAGATAGGTGCTCATCGATGGTTGAAACAGGTAATCGAAGGACTAGGCTATTTGCATCAGAATCGTGTCGCCCATTTGGACATCAAACCGGATAATATACTGTTCCTTAAACAACCGCACGGTGCCCCTCATATCTACAAGTTGGCCGATTTCGGGTTGGCCGAAGTTTTCCATGCCGATGAACCTTCGATGGAAAGGTCAGTCAAAAAAGGTACGGCTCGTTATTTGGCGCCCGAAGTGTTTGCCTATAAACAGTTGCCGCCAAACAGTCCCATACAGATGTTTAATACCGAAAAACTGGACATCTATTCGCTGGGTATGACAATGGCGCTCAGTTTGATTGGTTTCGACGAAATCGATCAGTACTGTTACCCGACTACCGGTTGGTTGCGTGACGTCAGTCCCAATTCATTTATCGACGACAGTCTAGTATTTACGGGAAAATTTGAGAAAAATCATCCAATGATCGAGCTATTGATGTTGATGACCAGTACAGTGCCCGGTGAGAGGCCAACTGTCCAATATGTACGCACCTGTCCATGGATGCAACAGGTTTTATGATGGATGGATGGATGAATGGACAGATATGGTGTGGTTAGATGGCGGACGGATGGGTGAGTCTATACAATTAACCAAAAACTGTATGCAATTTTTATATTATTTGATTTATTGGTTAGGTTAGGGGTAGTGAGTGGGGTAGTAGTAAACCATTAAAATAAACCCAATTAACAATTAATTTTAAAACAAACATTTAATAGCTATTATTTGATTTTTACAAAATATTTTTATTATTTCGCTAAATATCATAATATTCAACTGTTAAACATATAAATTACTGTATATTAGTTTTTTTTAATAGTTTTTAAATGATTTTTGTTAAATTAAATCTGATTTTTATTTTTTATTTTATTTTTTTGTTGTTGAGAGAGACAGACGATTTAAAGTTTGAATTTCAAACACATTTTTTTGAACATTGATTTTGTTGCCCAACAAAACAATTATCAATTATTAACAGTTAGAGTTAGGATCTGATGATTGCATTGTTTGAATTGATAGATAAAACTGGTCTCCTGTTAGATGATAATTGATTTTTAATAATAATTATAATAACTGTTAGGAAAATTAATTAGCGATAAAATCTAATTCAAAAAAAATTTGATGTCATTATCAAAGAGTAGCAGAAAATTGTCGAAAAAAATTAAAGTATATGTTAATATAAAAAAAATAATACAATTAATGATACAATTATTTACAAATATTATATTTACAACAAATATTTATTTTTTAGTCAACATTTTTATTTTTATTAATATTAATTATACTGTTATACTGTATATTATTGATAAATAAATAATTTTTTTGTTTAACCGGTAAAAACTATTATAAAATTGTGTTTATGTTTTTGCTATTAATAAAATTTAATTTCCTTTTTTAAATAAGTTAATAGAAAACTTAAATAAATATTTTTATAAATATAAAAATAATAGTTATATATATACTTAGTTTTTTCTATGACTTGATATAATAATTAATTGAAACAAATTATAAAAATATTTTTTTGTCATAATTTATATATTAATTATAGTATCGGTAATATCATAGGTAAGTATGGCGTATAACTCAACACATATACAGACAAATCAATTAATATTTTTACAGCTATTGTCGTCAATCATCGCATTCATAGTGATATATATGACAATATTTGGCAATCTATTGGTTATTATAGCTATTTGGAGGACACCTAAACTTCGGCTAAAATCCAATTATCTGATACTATCGATGAGTGTAACCGATCTGATATGCGGTTCAATAATATTGCCTTTTGTTTCCTATGTCTATATCCATGATCTCATGGATTGGACTACCGGTGCGTTTATGTGTCAATTTGTTACAGCAGTCATATCGGTTTGTGCTACGGCTTCGTCCAATCATCTACTGTTCATAGCCATCGATCGGTATCTATCGGTACATCGACTAGAGTATTCCCGATCGGCCAACAAGTGGCCAATTGTCGGCATGATTGCCGTATCGTGGATTTTGCCACTGATTATCAATATTTATCTGACAATCGGTATCAACGATAACAAAATGTTTGCCAAACAAATAGCCAATCAATTATGTTTGGCATTCAGTGGTGAACTACACTATAAGTTAATGACATTAATTGAAAATATTGTACCGTTTGCTATCATTTCGTGGGCTTATTATAGGATTTTTCAGGTAAAACGGTATAAAAATTTGAAAAATATATATTAAAAATAAATTAAATTAAAATTAAATAATATAAAACTACATTTATTTAAAAATAATTACTCTAATCTCTAAACTAATGTACAATATATGTCACAATTAAGTGTTTATGAAAATTTATTATTAAAATATTATTTTTTATCATATTTTTTAAATTTATATATTGACGTTTTTTTAGTTATATATATATATATATATATATATTTACAATTTATTCAAAAAACATATTGTATTCAAAAAAAACTAATAGAAATCACACGAATATCGTAAAAAATATGATGAAAAACATCGGCCAATAGTAGTAGTGGCCGACAATTTGCCGGACACTAATCATCCGCACAAACACCAGCTCATTATGCGCCGGGAGTTTCGTGTGGCCAAAACAGTGGCCATTATTACCGTAGTCTACTGTCTATTTACGATGCCATTCAGTATACTAATGTTGGCTACCGATTATCAATGGATAATTGACCATAATCATTTATTCTACATGGTACTTTATCTATTTTTAACTAATTCAGCAATTAATCCAATAATCTATACACTATTTAATCGGGAGTTTCGTCAAGCATTTAAAAGTATATTATTTTTTGAAGAAACAAAAAATCTAATTAAATAAATATATTTAAAAAAAATATAATTTAATTAAAAACATTAATTATAAAATCTAAAAAAATAATAAAAAATATTGTATATAAATATATTTAGTACTATTCACTTATAGTATTTAGATTATTAGATAATATTTTATATTATTTAATAATAATAAATAATAATAATAATAAATATTGTACATTATTGAGAAACAATTTATATTACAATATCCTGTTTTTTTTTATAGATAAAATGTAATATAAATAAATGCATACAAATAAAAACAAATAGTAATTTATAATAATTGTATAAATTATGAATAAAGGATATAAACTTAATTTTTTTTTGTATTACATAACAACAAAAATTTAACAGCAAATTGTTGAAAAATATATTGAATTTAAATATTTTTTTTGAGAAATTTTTATTTAAATAGATATTTATTATTATTATTATTATTATCATTAATATTTAAATACAATAGTAAAAATTATCATTATTTAAAAATAAATAAATAAATTATGTATAACTCTACACATGTTTATGAAAAACAATTATTATTTCTTCAACTATTATCGTCAATCGTTTCATTTATAGTGATATATATGACTATATTTGGCAATCTATTGGTTATTATAGCAATTGTGAGGACACCTAAACTTAGACGTTTAAAATCCAATTATCTAATACTATCGCTTAGTATAACCGATTTGATTATCGGTTTTACGGCACTACCGTTTAGCTCGTATTTTGTTATCATAGATCTGATGCATTGGACAACCGGTAGTTTTATGTGTTATTTTATTAGTTCGGTAGTACTGGTCTGCGGCAGTGCATCGGTCAATCATTTGGTATTTATTTCGATTGATAGATATCTATCGGTTAGCCGATTGAACTATTCAAAGTCGGCAAACAAGTGGCCAATAGTAGGTATGATAGTGTTTTCGTGGTCGTGGCCATTGGTAGCCAACATATATCCGACCATTGGATTTCATGATAGCCGTATGCAAGAGGAATTGATGGCCAAACAGTTATGTTTGCCATTCAGTGAGGAACTACACTATAAAATATTGACATCCATAGAGGTTATCATACCGTTTACAATTATGACCTGGGCTTATTATATGATCTATAAGGTATGTATGATGATGATGGTGATTTAAATTAATAGTTATTTTTCAATAAACTATAATTATATGTATGAATAAAATTATTCAAAGCATATACTGTATATAACCTGTAGTACAGTATAGCATAGTATATAAGTATATATAGATATAAATATTATAAATATTTATTTAATGTTTAATTTATTTTATTTATAATTTATAATCAGAAATCAATTGAATTCCACAACAAATATTCGGGTAATTCGGGTAATCAACAAAAACCAGATAACTTACCGGACAATAATAATCATCAAACTAGCAAACGGGTATTGCGTCGGGAATTTCGTGTAACCAAAACATTGGCCATCATTACCGTACTCTACTGTCTATTTATTATACCGTTGAGTCTATTTTTATTGTTTACCGATTATCAATACATAGTTGACCATTATCAATTATTTTATTTACTATTGAATTTACAATTGATTAACTCGTTTGTTAATCCATTAATCTATACGATATTTAATCGGGAATTTCGTCAAGCGTTTAAAAAATTATTAATTAACTAATAATACTAATAATTATTTTTATTTAAAAATAAAATAAATATTTATACATACATTTAAATAAAAAACATATACAATATTAAGAAATATTTAATTTTATAAAATCAAAAACAAAAATGTAAATTTGAATTAAATATTATATTATACAGTAAATTAAAAATATAAATATATAATAAATATTGTAATTTATTTATTTTTAAAATATATAAAAGAAAATTAATTATTATTTTTTCAAATTCAAACTCTTGATGAAGGCGTCCAACTCGTCCTCGTATTCCTGTTGATGGTCTCTATAGTGTAGTACATGTGTTGACCGATCCCAGCACTTGGACCTGACGTTATGGCCGGCCCGACGCCATATGTCCACCAGATAATCATTGGTCGCAACATTACTGACCAAATCGTCTTTCGAGTACAAGAAAAGTCCTAACAAACAAACAAACAAAATAATAAATTAGTTTAAATACAATAAGTTGAGGACAGGTATGTCCAGAATAGAGGGGTAGAGAGAATACCGGAATATTTAGCTCTAGGATTGGCAAACGCATCGACAGCCATATCATAGTATTTGACACATATATTCTTGAATAGCCAGAGAAAGACATATATGGACTGTTCGATCATCGGCTGTACTAACGGGTGCTTAGTTATGGCACGCGATAGACCGGGTGCACAGTCATCGGGATAGACAAACGAGTCGATGACTATACCTTTAATTAAGTCCACGAGATAACTGTTTACTGGACTACTAGTCAACTGTTGTAGGGTTAGACCAAACTGATAGCCGCCAACAGAAAATATATGAACCACTATCTCGTTGTAATGGCCGCTAAGTTCGTGCAAACTGTTGACCACATTTCTGGCCACTGTCATTCCGCCAATCGGTGGCATCAGTAGATCCAGCGGCGATGTCCGAACGGTTAGGACATCGAAACCACGTTTGAACCACATTTGCCGATACTTTTCAATGTGTTTGTCTTTGGCTAACATCCACACACATAACAGTGTCAACGGTCTGCGGGTTTCCGTAATGGCCATCGATTGTTGGTGTTGTTGGCCGTCAATCATTGGCATAGTCTCGGGTGCGACACTTGAACAACAATAATCGAGACTCATATTTTTCGGTAGATTTAACTTATTTTTTCTCATTATTTTGGTCACTAATTTTGTCTAAAATTTTTTTTAATTTTTAATTACATTAATTATTTTAATTAAAGTAAATAAAGTGTTATTTAATTAATTATATACTATTTTTATTAATATATTTAAAACATATGTTTTTTGTGTATTTATATATACTTTAGTTAATTTTTTAAAAAAAAATATTTAATACCTTATAATTATTATTAGCGCCAACATTGGCCAAAAATCGATGGCCACCACCAATATTACCGATAATTGACAAGTTTTTGAGGCCATTATTTAGACGCCATTTAATAGCCAATCGGTTAATTGATAACAATTTATAAATCATTTTATTAACTTTTTATTAGATTACTGTATATTAGTATTATTATTATTAAAGTATATTAAAATATATATATACAGTATATTAAAATATATATATACAGTATAAAAATTTGTGACAAATTCAATCAAATATAATCTATTAAAAAACATTAAACATTTTTTAAAAAATATATACATTTTAATAATAATATGATATCAAATATACTATATATATATATATATATATTAACAGATAAGTTTAAGGTTAATATTGTAAAAAAGATATAAATTTAATATCAGTTTTAAATTATATACAACTATGATATGATATCGTATAACAAAAAAATAAAAAATAATAATAATTACAAATGTTTTTACAGATAAATTAATGTTTTAATTTTTTTTTGAATTTATAACAATTTAATTACAGTATATTTAATATAATATTTATTCGTTGATAAAATGTGGGAAATAAAACTATCAGTAGTTTTATATAAAAAAAATTATTTACTAGAAATATGAGTCATTTTTTAGAAATCATTAATAAAATTTATTAATTAATACAAACAAAAAAAAATTATCTAAAAAATTTCTAATGAGTTAAGTTAAACTATTTATATTTTCTAATATAAAAACATATGAAAGGGATATATGATAAATAATATATTAAAATAGCAATAATAGAAAAAAAACTTGAATATAATTTTTATAATTTTTTTAAGTTACTAATCAATTTTGATAATAATAACAAATATTTTTATTGAATTTATTACAATTCAAATAACTATTTATTGGTGTCAACCCTTTGCTTCCTAACTCCCTATACATATATACAGTATATACTATACCAGCACTAGTAGATGACAGCACTTGACCTGGATACTATTTATTTATAACTGCAATAAATTATACTGTATTTTTTTAACTTTAATTTTAATTTATACAAACTAACAATTATGTAATACATTATTACATACTGTATACAAATTAATTGATTTAAATTAGATGATAAAATACAATTAGTTTAAAAAATTAATAATGTATTGGTGCGCCTAAAAAATAATGCTAAAAAATAATAAATAAAACTTAACAAAAATTAATTGACATATATAGATCATTAATAACTTAATGTTAGTCTAAATACAGTATATTAAGTAATTATATAAATTATAAATTATCATTCATTATCTGATAATTTAAAAAAATTAAATTCATTGAATATATTAATATTTGTTATATTAAAAAAAATCAATTATAATTATACAATAAGTTTGCACACAAAATATATACTAATACAATATATTAGAATCTAATAATTAGATAATTATTTTATTTATTATTATTTTTAATCAAAAAAAACAAAACATTGAAACCATTGTATTATTTAACTTAATTATCGTTTGCCTTTACCATACAAAGCGTATGGAGATTCTGTGTTTGGGTTCAAACCGATAATCATTTCGCCTACCAGTCCACTGGCCAGCAAACGATTAGTTTGTTTAATCATTTTTATACGTTTAATAATAGTATCGTTACCGCTGTCCCTACGAAATATATAATCTCCTTCATTGGTATTTCGATGGCCAGTTGTCATATTATACGGTTGCATACGTGCTATACGATTGACCAGTTTGTCAGTAAAATATAACTGTCCCGTATAGACAGTTTTGCCGCCCATATGTGTCTGTATATGTATGTGAGTTGTCCGGCCACCGTACCAACCTATTTCAAAAATTATTATTAAAATTTAAAAAAATAATTATAGATAATATATATAATATATATTAAATAAAATTGTATTCATGTTAATCAAAATTACAAAATAATAATAATAATTTGTTAATAAATAAATAAATTTATAAAATCATTAAATTATAATTATATTCACTAATACTATATTTATATAATACTGAAAATTACAAAAAAAATATTAATTTACTATTAATATTATATAAATTTATAACAGTAGATCTACTATACTATAATAATAATAAACATAACTAATATTTAGTATTTATATAATTATATTTTTTAAAGTTAAAATATCATATATATAGTACTGTATTTTACTTATAATAATAATATTAATTATAAAATTATATAATTAACATAAAAACCTGGAAATATTGTATTAAACTCTGCCCGTCCATTATCGTCGGTAATTTGGACACCCCTTAAAAATGTTGTATTATCGGTAGGCTGTGCGTGCTGGACACTGGTAGGCCGGTGCCCGATATAGCCGGAGTATTTGCCACTAGCATCGCACTGCCAAATATCTACCGAAACGTTGCGCAACGGTTCGCATGAATTAACATCAGTAATGGTTAGCTTCAGACGAAACGGTAGTCCCTGTCTGTCCTCACGTATGTCCCGACGGATCAAATTTCTGGGCAAATAATACGGTCCTTCAGTACCTTCCGGTGTGAGTACACACTGATGTTGTAGTAGATGTCGGCCAAACTTTGAACAGTATTGTTGGGATGGACTGACAAACAACAACACCAACAACACAGTGTTGAGGGTCAGCACAAGTAGTTGAAAATAATTATTAGTTACCTGTTTTTGTTTAGTTATTTTCATTTTTTTTAATTAGTTAATTATTTTTATATTATAATTATTATATATTAATAATAATATAACAACTGTTTCGACAATATACTGGGTGCTAAAAAATATGAGATACCAGTGCCAAAAACTGTGAGGGCTGTGTGTGTGTGAGGGGACTGTTAGCTTAACAGTAGAAAGATTTATTAATATAAACTATTAATTTATTAAAATTTTCAGTGTCATTGCTAAAAGCAATTATTATTATTATTATTATTATTATTATTATTATTATTATTATTATTATTATTATTATTATTATTATTATTATTATTTAAAAAGCTTAACTAAAAATAAAAATAAAAACAATGAATATTTCATGTTTTATCCAAAAACCAGTGCAATAAATATTAATTAATTCAATTAAATAGAAAATAAATAATAATTAATTGCTTTTATTATTATTATTATTATTACTAAAGTACTAAATAAAAAATATTATCGGAAAATATTTTTAACTATAATTACTAGATATAGTATTAATAATTTTAATTTCATTTACATATTATCATTTAAAATGTCATAAAAACACAGTCAAACAAATATATACAAATAATTTTTTCTTACTTTTAGCAACAAAAATATAGTATATAATCTCAATCTAAATGTGTATTTTTTTGATAAAATAAGTTTATATTAAACATTAATTTATTTTATTGGAAAATACAAATATAATTAAATTAAATCCAAAAAAACAACAACAAAATAGTTGCGAGATTTTTATGACCGTCTTATCCACGACCGTGAAGGGCCTCTTTGGAGTCCATATTAGGATCCAAACCGACAATAATTTCACCGACCAGTCCGTTGGCCAGTCGTCTACCTCTTAACGGTTTGAATCGCTGTATCATCGAGTCCTGGCCGTTGAACCGCTTGAACAGCCAGTCCTCGGCATTATTCATGCGAACATATTTGGTATTATTATACGGATAATAGCGGCCAATACGGGCAACCATTTTGTCGGGAAAATACAGTTGACCGGTGTGTAGAGTACGCCCGGCTAGATGTGTCTGCAAGTGTATGTGTGTAGTACGCGGGTCATACCAACCTACAGGTGTGCGCACCCACCCATCCACACACACACACATCATCAACAACAAAAACAATTATATATATGATAAATTTAATTATTTATTTAATCAGGGGCACCTGGAAATATGGTCATAAATTCAGCCTGGCCATTCTGATCGGTCATCTGTATGCCCCGTAGGAAGGTTGCATTATCGCTGGGCGGTGAATGACCGCCGCCACTAGGGCTGGCCCTAACATAGCCCGAGTATTCGCCACTGGCGTCCGCCTGCCATATATCTACTGTCACATTGTTTAACGGTTCGCATGTATTCACATCCGTAACGGTCAGCTTCAGGACAAACGGCAATCCTTCACGATCTTCGCGTACATCCCGACGGGTCAGATGATAGGGCAGATAAAATGGTCCTTCCGATGATTCCGGTGTCAGTACACACTGGTGCTGAAGTAGATGTCGGCCAAACTTTGCACAATATTGCTGGGACTGGTCAATGGTCAGCGCCAGTAGTAGTAGTAGTAGCACTGGTAGTAGTATCAGTAGTGGTTGATTATAATTATTAAAGTAATGATATTTTGAGTTTAATGACATTTTTTAATTACTTAAAAATTTATTATTATTATTATTATTAGTATGATATTATTGAATAACTTTTTACAATTTTAGTTAAATGACTTAAAAATATAGTTAATTAAATCACATTAAAATTAATTATATTAAATAGATAAGATTTTTTAAAAAATAAAAATGTAATTTATTCAACAATAAAAAAAAAGTTTATATACAGTATATATATTATATAACACTTTCACTAATAGTATTACTGTATTATTATAGTTAACATTATTTTATTTTATTTTTAAAGTCCTATTCCCTGGACCACCAGTTTCAATGGTTGACTGCACTCACACACACACACATTGACTATAACTATACTAACCAGTAATACCAGTGCTTTCTTAAAAAATTATTGATTAAAGTTTTTTTTTAAAAAAAATATTTATTATTATTTTTTTATTAACTAAAAGTAAAAGAGAAAAAACAACAAATTTCAAAGTCATAAGAAAATATTTATAATAATTGTTTTTTTTAAATTAAAAAATATATTTACTGTAAAATTACTTATAAATGATTATTAAATAAATTAAGATAATTAAAAATAAAATAATATAAAATTTTTATTAATATATATATATATAATTTAATTAAAGCAAATTATTTGTTTTTATTTTTAGTTAACAGGTTTGAAAATAAATAAATATAATTATTAATTCACTTTTTAAAACATATTTATTATTGAATTAATTTTTTAAGAAAAAAAATTATACCACACATTAATGTATACTAATTAATACTAATTATTTTAGTAATTATTTTTTCAAACAATATACTTACTATAATTAATAATAATTATTATTTATACTAATGTATTCATAGGTTTATTTAAAAAAGCAAAAAATAAAATAAAATTCATATATAAATAGGAAAAAATTTAAATCAAAAGTGAAGGTTAAGTATGTTTATCGGCACTAATCCTTGGGATTAGCGGACAGTCCTCAATAAAATACAACTGTTTTCAACCACAACAACAACACGTAAACACATAGTGTTTAACAAACCATCAAAACAATTGTTTTTTTATTGTTGCAATAAGTTTTGCGAAATATAAATATTATTTTCAAATTTTTTAGTCAAGTATTTCGTGTGCTTAACATATATATTGTATATAATAATTATGCCAATAATGACAGCGATTTCAATGATAAATCCTAAATATTAATAATAAATAAAACTTTATATACAATATTTATTTATAAATTTAAAAAAATATGTTTTTCTATGTGTATTATTCTATGACATTGTTTCGTACAATTTCCGATGACTTTGACACTTATGTCTAATAATAATTAAGTAATAATAGATTATAATGTTATAATAAAGTATTATATATATATATAGATATAAAATAATAAAAATTTATGAGTAAATAAATTTATTATAATATATTATCACTGTCAAATAGTCAAATTAATTTATATCTAAAATTTATATATATAGAAATAACATTTAATTATTTATTTACAATCTAGAAAAAAACATAAAAATTATACAAAAAAACTTAATAATTATAAACATTAAAAAAGTTTAATAAAAAAACTTATAAATAAAATATAATTTTAATTATTAACTATAACTTTTTGTCAATAATACAAAATAATTTATTATACAAACTATTTTTAAAATAAATACTATTTAATATTAATTACAGAAATATTTAAAAAATATATATTAATAATTTTCTCATTTAAATTGAATTTATTTATACATTAATAATTATTAAAAATCTATTATTTTGTTAACACAGGATATATTAGGAAACAAATTTAATTACATTAATAATAAAATAATAGATTATTACTATTATTTTTTATAGTATATTTTTAAAGACTACACCCACACATTAATAATAACAATAATAAAAATTTTGAAATAATTTTTATTTATATAACACATAATAAAACAAAAATCACTCTTTAATTACATATTATGTTATATTAATCACTATTTAAAAAAAAATTTATAACCTATTAAATAATGTTTTATTTATAGGCCCCAGGCCTATGACAATGACATTTTTATTGGGAAATAATTATTAATTATTTAAATAAATATAAATATTTCAATAATCTATAAAAAATGTTTAAGAAAAAAATATTCATAATTTAATGTTATATAACAGTATTGTATTATAAATATATTTTATATCTAAAACAACAAAAAATACATTTTTATGTAATTATCAGTCAATACAACATAATTGCAAACAAACAAAAAAAATCAAATTTAATTCAATTAACCGTTAAATTGCATTATATAATAATTAGTATTTTTTAAAAAAAAATTGTAAATATAATCTGATAAAAAATGTCTACAATTTTTATATATTAATATAATTTTTATATTATTTTCAAATAATTATCGACATACAGGATTTACAGAAAAATCAATGAGACATATAATAGATATTATATAACAATACATTTAAAAAAATTAATTTGAAGGTTGCCTTATATTTTTAGGATACAATTATTTTAGTATTTTGTTGCATAACTAACTACTAATTACTGGTATATTTCAGGCGACAAAAAATTTTTTTCGTTAATGGGTTGAGAAATATTTAAGTGACAATAATTTTGGTTCAATACCAGAGAAAATAAAAGTATATATAAAGTAATGTATTTTTTATTTGTTTAGTCAATCATAGTTTAAAAGTTTTATAGTTTCAATAACTAAAAAAAATAGTAGAAAAGTGAAAAATACTGTTATAAATATATAACTAAACTAAACTAAAAAAAGTTATATAAATTGTATTAAAAGTTATTTAAATAAAATCTAACTATGAATTCATATATTATATTATTTGTGTGTATGTTTGTCAACATTATGACAGTTATGTCATCACCAAAAGGTTAGTTAGTTTTTTTGTGTCTGACTTGTGAGTGAGTGAGTGAGTGAGTAAGTGAGTCTATTTTGGAAAATATTGATATCCCTGTGCTGTGATAGAGATATGCTATGTATTAGATATTATATAACTTTTTTTTTATATAGAAATAAATATTTAAAAAATATTTTTTGTTGTCTAATAACAATTAATAATTAGGCCGTAAATGGGAATACGGGTCAAAGATCGAGCACCCGGCCCACCATCACGGCAAAGGAAAGGGATGGACCCATACGTCGGATACCGGTGACCAACATCACGGACACTATCCGGTAATCGATGACTATCATAAGCCCCAGGTTTATCATCATACACCTAAATTTGAATTACCCAAATACGAGCACCAAATCTATCACAAGGAACCGGTAGCCCATTACGCACCACCAGTTAAACACTACGAGTCGGCACCCATTCACAAGAAGGACGGTTTTCTGGACGGTGGTCTGGGCAGTGGTCTGGGCAGTGGTCTGGGCGGTGGTCTGGGCGGTGGTCTGGGAGACGTTAATGTCGATGTCGACGGTATTATCGACGATATCAGTCAAAACTTGAAACACACTAACAGTGGCTACTCGTCCTAAAAAAATGCTAATAAAAATCAAGTTTAGGGGACTATTGATTATTTAGGTAAAACGGTATCTCATGTTTTGATTTTAATGATATAATAAACTATTTCAAAGATATTATTATACCATATGAAGAAAAAAATGCTCATTTAGTTTGTTTTTGTTGTAAATTTATTTTATTTTGTTGTATTTAATCTAATATTTAAAAATTATTTGTTAATTTATTGTATATTTAAAACAAACATTATATTATATTATATATATTTTTATTATTGTATATCTAATTATTATTTTATTAATATTTTTTTTGTGTGTAAATATTTATGATATTTGAATTGCAATTTTAATTTTGTTACTAAATTAATGATTTTTGAAATAAATAAAAATCAAGATTTTTAAAATGCATAAAAATTATATTTTTTAATTATTATTTTTAATGTTTAATATATTATT
Organism: Oppia nitens; assembly: GCF_028296485.1. Classification (NCBI taxonomy): domain Eukaryota; kingdom Metazoa; phylum Arthropoda; class Arachnida; order Sarcoptiformes; family Oppiidae; genus Oppia; species Oppia nitens. Next base: position 2,287,630 of record NW_026533190.1, read on the forward strand.
AATTATATTAAATAATAATAAAAATTATTATTTAATTATAATAATGATAAAATTATATTTTATTTATAAAAAATACTTATAGTAAACAATTATCAGTAAAATATTTATTATATTCTAGATTAACATTAGATTATTAGTAAAAAAAAATATATTTAATACAATTTTCAATACTTGGTATATATTTATTATAGAAATTATTATTTAAGTATTTATTAATTTATTATAATATTAACATTAGTGTAAATCCTATAATTTATATGTAAATATATATTTTTTTAAACAGATAACTAAAAAAAATTAGAGCACTTTTCAGTTTAGAAATTATTTATAAAACAAAACAATAAAAAACAAATTAGTTTTTTTTACTTATTATTTGTTAATAATTAAATTAAATTATGGGTGTGTTAGACATTTGCGCTTCAATTAACACACACACACACACACACTAACTGTACTTATCTAACAGTTATTATTGAAGGACACATAAAATATTAAAATAATATTTTTTTATAAGATATTGTTAAATATTTTTTCATTTTTATTTTATTTAAATATAGTATCGCTTAAAATCAATTTAATTTGATAGTTTAATTAACATTTCTAGTTTACATTTGTTAGATAAATGTTTTTTTTAAATATACTAGTAAGTACAAAAATATTTATTTATAAAATATATTTATATATAAAGTATACAATTCAATAATAACATTGATATAAATTATATTACTATTTTTTATAATTAATAATTAAATATCAATAGATAAATGAGTTTTAGTACTACTACTACTACTACTACTACTACTACTACTACTACTACTACTACTACTACTACTACTAATTAATAATAATAATAATAATTATTATTATTATTAAAGACCACTTTTAATTTATTATTAATGTTTTAAAAAGTAAAAATAATGTTAATAAAAAAAATCTGATAATTTAATATGATTTTAATTAATATAATAGTAATATAAAACATTAAAATCTAAAACTTGCTTAAAATTTAGAATAAATATATAAAATAATATTCTTATTATAAACAAAACATTTTTTTAACAAAATAAAAATCTACTCATAGTATCAATACTATAGTAATATATATATAGACCAACAAAAATAGTCAATATATATATACACTCAGAGTATATTAAAAATCTCCTATAGTTTCACAAATTTGATTGTAATAGCAATTTGATTAAAACTTATTGCTTTTTTGTTGTTGTTGTTGTTGAGGGGATTTGTCTGTACATGTCTGACCCCTACAACCCCTACACACTTTCTATTGACACTAATTTATTTTATTTGTTGAAACAAATTACTATACAATAGTAGAGATAGAGTTTCAAAAAAATCACTTTTCAATCATGTTTATCCTGGACTATTGATATATATATATATATATATATATTTAATTAAAAAACTACCATTTTCAATTATAAATAGACTCTATATTATAATTTTTTTAGATTTTAGATTTAAAAAAATATTTTCTATTATTCTTGTTTTAAATACATATATTTATAATATATTTATTATTATTATTATTCTCAATATTTATCATTCATTACTATCAGTATGTGTTTAGTCATCATAACATTAAATCAAATCAAAGTATTTAACTCTCAATGTGTCGATTGTAGACTATTTTGTTGTTAAACTAAATTAGTTGAAAGGTTAGACTACTTTTATATATATATATATTAAGGGCACACTAACAATAATGTTCAGCACTTTCCTATAAAAAAAAATTATGAGTTCCGTTGTTCGGAAACATTAGTGAAAGTTTGACAATAAAACAAAAAAAAAGTGAAAAATATTTGGTATAAAAAAGTATATAAGCTTTGATTAAAGTCAAAGTGAGTGAGTGAGTGAGTGAGTGAGTGAGTGAGTGAGTGAGTGAGTGAGTGAGTGAGTGAGTGAGTGAGTGAGTGAGTGAGTGAGTGAGTGAGTGAGTGAGTGAGTGAGTGAGTGAGTGAGTGAGTGAGTGAGTGAGTGAGTGAGTGAGTGAGTGAGTGAGTGAGTGATTAATTTATTTATTAGTCTTTAAATTGTTTTTATTATTATTATTAATTATTGAAGACATGTTTTGTATTTTAATTTTTGTTGTTTTGTTAGGTTATGTTATAAATAAATGTTAAATAAAATCTTATATTTAAAGCATTATATTATTTATTATATAAAAATGTTTAAATTATAAAAGTAAATCTATAGTTAAGTTTTTCTTTAATTTTTTTCTGATAGTTGCAATAATATTATAAATAAATAAACAAAAAATTCAAATAGTCAATTATCATATTATTTATTTTTTTTAATGTAATTATATTTATTAAAATGAAACAATATATATATATATATATATATATATATATAAATAATATTTGTTAAACATTACTAGTAGTATCTAGTACATAAAATGTAATAAAAATTAATTATTGATAATTTGATTAATTAGTGATATAAAACTTAATTGTACAATGTAAATATATATATATATATATATATGATAATATTCCAGGCAAACTAAATACTGTACATGGTTTATCATTAATCAATCAATCAATCATTTAGTGTGCGTTAATAATTGGGAACTAAATAATTTATTTATGTTATTTTATATATATATGTTTAACTAAGAGAGAGAGAGAGAGAGAGAGAGAGAGAGAGAGAGAGAGAGTTAGACAACTAAATTAATGAGTAAAAATACATTCATCTAATTAATTATTTATATATTGACTATTATTATTATATATTATCTAAAACATTGTAATTATACAAATACTGTATAGTGTTTGTAGAGTTTGTTATGAATAATACAATAGTCTATAATATACTGTATTTATATATAAGATATTCAAAACAAATCGATTGTTTGCTATCATTATAGGAATAAATATATAAAAACAGTTTATAAGATATATATACAGTATATTTCATATATAATATTATCAATACATTCAAAAATACATATATAATTAAATAATTTGTGTCAATTTATACATATATATATACAATATATAGATTACTATATTAACATTTCTATTTAAATAATAATAATTTATTTATAACATACACATATTTATTTTAATTCCGATATTTTGTCTTATAAATTATATATATATATATATATATATATATATATATATTTATAATTATTTATTAAATATCTACTATATTTATAATAACAAAATAAAATAAAATAATAAATTTATTTTTCTCAATATTCACTAATTATTAAAATACAGTATAATTTCTATATCTTTATAATAGAGAAAAATAAATTTTTATTAATAATTTATTTGATAATATTTAGGTAAATGTCATATTATAAATTAGGTGTAAATTTTAGTTTTATTTTGTGGTTAAATCCTAATAAATTTTTAAATATTTTTTTTCATATGACAGATAAATCATATCAATAAAAACATACACACAAAAAGGGTGGTATAATTTTTATGTATATATAAATATATAAGATTATAATAATCTTATAAATATATATTGTAATACTGTATATATTTATATATAAAAAAGTAATAAAAAAAATATCAAAACTATTATATATAAATAGCAATGTTTTACGACACAAAAAAATCAAATAAATAATAGATAAATATTAAATATATACTATAAATGATTTCAATCTTTAATTGTGTGAATCGGGTGTACAACAAATAAAACAATAACATAATAAATGTAATAACAAATAATATATATATATAACTAAAAGGTTAAACAATCAAACATATAAATATAAATTTATATAAATATATTGTAATTGCATTTAAATAATTGATTAGTAATTTTTATTATTTATAAATGTAATCCAAATTTATTTTCTTTGAATTAATCGATAAATAAATATATAATAAATATGTTGTAAAACTAAATTGCAAACAAATTAATAATTTATTTATAATATTTTTTAGTTATTATTTATATTGAATATAGATATTTGTTTAGATAAATCATATATTTATAAATGATTAATTTGTATTAAAATAAATAACATTTACAATATATAAACATTTAATTTTTTTGCTTTAAATAAATATCAATAAAGAAATTCATACAACAATTTATTAATTAATAATAAAATCAAATCAAATCATTTCTAATATAATTACATACATTAATAAAACTATTATTCAATTAATAAAATATAAGAGTTTTATATAATAATTTTTTTGTAATAATAATTAAAATGTAAAAAATGTATTATTATTATTATTATTATTGATATAAATTGGGCAATAAATAGATAAAAACATTTTTATCTGTATTGTATATAATATATACTCTATATCTACAAATATAATATTATTAATTAGTATATTTAAAAAAAAATTATTAATAATTTCAATATTGTTTATACATTACACACCGCTTTTATTACAACATTTATATCTCTAACTAATACCCCCTTTAATAACAAAAACAAAAAAAAATGATCTAACATTATCATTTATAGACTGTATATCTCATCAATCATAATATACAGTCTATAAATGATATCTAGTATTTTTTATTATAAAAAAGATAAATACTACCGTTTGTTATCTATAAATATAATATATATATACCTTTATTAGATATACAGATAGACTTATATATAAACTTTATATTGTTTACTGTATATAAATATATAGTAAAAGATATTAAGTGATAGATAGAGGACAGTCTCCTTTTTTTCATCATCCCCTTAAAAAGCCATACCGTTTCCCCCAATGGACTCATCATCAGTATAGCTATACCTCACAAAAAAACTGATATTAGAGTTGCCGTAACTTTTGCCAAAAAAATAAATATTTTACTATTATTATAATTATAACTAAAAATATGAGAAAATATAATATTTATTAAAGTATACTATATATTAGATAAATAACAATTATTTATAAATATATTTCTATTGTTTTTAAAAAAAAAATAATTATTGTATAGTAATATGTTTATTAATCTAAATATGTAAATATATTATTTATAGTAGTTTTTTTTAAATACAATAACTACTACAATAGTTTTTGTATGTAATAATCAATCAATAATACCTGAAAATATTGTATTGCACTTAATTGCAATATGATATATTCAAATAAATTTATATAAATTTATATATATATAAATAATAGGTTTCTATTTTGGTATATACTTATATCAATATAATTTATAATTAAAAATAACCAAATTGTATTTACAATATAAATGTGTGTTAAAAACATTAATTTGTTAATTGTTAATTAATTAATTTGAATTTAAAAATATATATTTTCATTGTCTTATAACAACATAGATCATATTACTAATAAAATATTGTTTATATAAGTTATAAAAATATTATAAATTTAAAATTAAAAATGATTATTAATTATAATTTATTATATAATAGATGTAAACAATTTATTGTAAACATATTTAGATTTAGTATTAAATTATTAATAAATGTTTTAATGATAATAATTTCTATTATTAAAAATATAATTGAAAAATTACAAATATTTTTAATTGATTATAATTCTTATGATATTATATCAGTAATAGAAATTTATGAAAAGTTATTTAGTTTTTATCTAATATTTTTAGTAAAATCAATAGATAAATATTTATTAAATAAACCTAATAAATGTAAATATATCTGGGTCATTTGTATTGATCTAATGTTATTAATCAATGCAATTAAACATTTAGCAGTTGCTATTATCGATGAGGTAATTAAAACAATATTTATTTATAATTTATACAATATATTTAAATAAAAAAAATATATTAATTCTTTTTTTAATTAAATAATTTGAATTAATAGTAAATAATTGATTTAAAAATTATTATAATTATTAAATTTAAAAAGCAATGGTTTAATAATCTAATGGGTGATCCATTTAAACAGTTGACTAACCAAAAATTATTTGCCTCATTGATTGTCTCATTTTCGGTCAGCAATTATTTGTTACGGACTATCACTCACTTTCATGAATATCACCAACGATTGGATTTTTTAACACAAATCAATGAAATTAAATACAATTGTTTCAGATATCCATTAGATAGACAAAAATTGAAGAAAATAATTTACCGTACAATTGTTATTCCGGTAACATTTCACAATTATCTAATATTATTGACAAGTTTAGCCACTATTGGAATACTTGGCTATAGCTATCAATTGGCCTGGCAGGCACCGGAAGCTACCGGTGCCCAAATGTCAATTTCAGGCACTATTATCACATCGATTTTATTTCTAATATTTTCCATCCAAACGTATAGTTTGCTATTTATAGGTTCGACCATACTATCATTTGGTGTCTATTTAAGTCAACAATGTTTTCTAGATATCTATACCCGTATGTCGGCAACAATTTATACGACTAATATTGATAATAATACTAATATTAAAATTAATTTTAGACTAATAATTAAATTAATTAATTGGCATAACTATATGTGTCAGTTTGTTAATAATTATAATCGACTATATAATTATGTATTGTTTATACTCTATTATTTTACAACACCCGGAATAGTACTAATGATTTATTTAGTATTTCATATACAAACAAAATTTGTAGGAAAAATACTATTGATATTTATTATTATTACTAGTATTTTACTTTTAGTATTTATGATTGTTTTTAGTCAAAAAATTACAAAACAGGCTCATAGACCGAGAAATCTATTGAATACAGTTATGGCCCGAAATCCTAAAATACCGGTTTTGTTTCGCTTAAAACTAGAGTTATATTTAACCCGACTTTCTGAGGGTCGGGATATTGGACTCTATGTATTAAATATGTTTCCAATGAATAGTTGGGAATCGTTTCAATATTTTTCTATTATAGGAATTTTAATCAGTAATTTATCTAAAATGATATAACTGTTTATAATAATTGAACATGATAATTTAGATATTATGTCAATCAAACATTTTATTTTGATTTTCTACACAAAACATTAAACATTCATTTTTATTATTTTATAAACTCCTATCCATTATTTAAACCCATATATTGCTTACTAATCGCTATGTTATCTATTACCTGATCTATTGTCCAATACTATCAACATTATCTCTAATCACATAAAATACTTTTTAAAAATCATCAAACTTTTTATTAAAAAAGTTATTGTACTAAATTGTGTAATAGTTTTAACATTATATTTTAGACAATATATTGTATCAATATAAATTCACAAAACTAGAAATTATGTAACATTATTGTTATAATATAATATCTTATATACTGTAAGTAATTTATAACAGCATATCTAAACATTATTTTTTTTAAAAAAAATTATAAACAACATATATAATTTAAATACATATTTGTTAAGTGTCATATCTAATTTGTTTTATTTTAGTTTATTAAATATTTAATCATTAATAATATATTATTATTATAATTGTTTTTAAAAAAATATAATTATTGTATAATAATATGTTTATTAATTTGTTTGTAAATATTATTTATAGTAGTTTTTTAATGCAATAATCAGTATAGCTGTGCCACACAACAAAAAAACTTGATATTATAGTTGCCGTGACTTTGGCCAAAAAAAATGCAAATTTTAATCGTATAAATTTTTTATTATTATTATAATTGTAACTAATAAAATTAAAAAATATAATATTTATTAAAGTATACTATTGTAGAAACATATTTCTACATAAAATTAATTATTTAAATGTTTATCAAAATTCAATATTTTTAATATGAATTTAAAAATATATTTTGTTTATTGATATCTAATATTAATTGTTAATGATTTCCTGTAAATGATTTCATATAATATGTATTTTTAGATTAATTACATTTCTAGAAATATCTAATAGTTTTTACTAACATATATAAACTGTAACTTTAATTTAATTATTATCATTGTGTTGTCTGTAATAATGTGATCACTTGTCCCATAGTTATTAAATAAATGTTTTTTAAATTTAAATTTTATATTAATTTTTTATCCCTTCATTGGCGAGCCTAACCTACGAACCTATGCTATCTGTTTAGCGCACCGGTAGCTCACTGTCTAACAGTGATGCTATATTGACTGTCAAACAGTTTAATAAATATTTTTTTGTGTAATAATTTAGTTTTGAAAAAAAAGTTTTAAAGAAGGGGAAGAATCAATTATTATGCAATATTTTCAAAGTAATTAATGAATTGTTTGTAAAGAAAAATAAGCGGTTTTCAAGTAATTTTCAAGTAAGATACGATAAATTTTGAATTGCAAATAATGAATAATATGGAGCCTATCATGATAAATAATATTGTTGGCATAAATAATAAATATGAATTAATAATTTTGGTCCCAATTAATGGAAATTTCGCAAATTAAGCACTATTGGAAATAAATATTTGCATTAATAAATAATTCGGACGTCAATTGTACTTTTGTTTTTGCTCACAAAAATTATTGGCAAATATAAAATATACCGCAAATACTTAAAATTATGATGATTTCATAAAGTAGATTGTATAACATTTATGATAATTATTTTGTTAATTTTGTATAATAATGATACTTATATTTTTTGTAATAATTTTAAATAATTAATTATGCATTTTTTGTAGCTTATATGCTTAATTTTTAATTATAATTTTTTTGTTTAAATTTATTTAAAATGGGGATAATGTAGAAACATATTTCTACATAAAATTAATTATTTAAAATTATTACAAAAAATATAAGTATCATTATTATACAAAATTAACAAAATAATTATCATAAATGTTATACAATCTACTTTATGAAATCATCATAATTTTAAGTATTTGCGGTATATTTTATATTTTATAATTTTTTATCCCTTCACTATATATTAAATTAAATAATAATTATATATATATATATATTTCATTGTTTTTAAAAATATATAATTATTGTATAATAATATGTTTATTAATTTGTTTGTAAATATTATTTATAGTAGTTTTTTAATGCAATAATCAGTATAGCTATACCTTACAAAAAAAACTTGATATTAGAGTTGCCGTGACTTTTGCCAAAAAAATTGACGATTATTATAATTATAATTAAAAATATGGGAAAATATAATATTTATTAAAGTATACTATATATTAGATTAAATAATAATTATTTATATATATATATATTTCTATTGTTTTTTTTAAAAAAAACAATTATTGTATAGAAATATGTTTATTAATCTAAATATATTATTTATAATAGTTTTTTTTAATACAATAACTACTACAATAGTTTTTGTATGTAATAATCAATCAATAATACCTAGAGATGTGCAAGTAGAAAGTTTCTAATAAATTTTTATGAGAAAGTTTCTAGAATATTTCTCAGGAATAAATTTCTATAGAAATTTAACTTTATTGTTATACTACGGGATCCGCATATCTATAGCTATTGTAATAATATATAAATAATGAGACATACTATTCATATAACATTATACTATACACTACTTTAAAAATGCGATACCTATATGTAAAATAATTATAATTATTTAATAATAATTGTAAAATTTTAATAATCATTTTATTATATATAAAAGAATTTAAGATAATTAAATTAATTTATTGTTATTTTAATTAATAATTAAAATATTAATACTAATATTTAATTATTACCTGCAAAAACAATGTATTGTTACATAATAACATACATCGAGAAAAACAAAATTAACCATGGGGATTCCATAGATAGAAATTTCTTTTAGAAACTTTCTAGAAATTTCTCTATTATTTTATGAATTTCTCGTTTCTGCCAACACTAATAATACCTGAAAATATTGTATTGCACTGAATTGCAATATAATATATTCATAATAAATTTATATAAATATAATAGGTTTTCTATTTTGCTATATATTTATATCAATATTATTTATAATTAAAAATAACCAAATTTTATTCACAATATAAACGTATGTTAAAAACACGCAATTAATTAATTAATTGAATTTTAATTTTAAAAGATATATTTTCATTATTTTTTAACAACACAAACACTGATCATATTACTAATAAAGCATTGTTTATATAATTTATAAAAATATTTTACATTTAAAATTAAAAATGATTATTAATTATAATTTATTATATAATAGATGTAAACAATTTATTGTAAACATATTTAGATTTAGTATTAGATTATTAATAAATGTTTTAATGATAATAATTTCTATTAGTAAAAATATAATTGAAAAATTACAAATATTTTTAATTAATTATAATTCTTATGATATTAAATCAATAATAGAAATTTATGAAAAATTATATAGTATTTATCTAATATTTTTAGTAAAATCAATAGATAAATATTTATTAAATAAACCTAATAAATGTAAATATATCTGGGTCATTTGTATTGATCTAATGGTATTAATCAATGCTATTAAACATTTAGCAGTTGCTATTGTCGATGAGGTAATCAAAACAAAATTTATTTATAATTTATACAATATATGTATATAAAAAACATATTAATTCTTTTTTTTAATCAAATAATTAGAATTAATTGTAAAAAATTATTTTTTTTATTATTATTATTTAATTTAAAAAGCAATGGTTTAATAATCTAATGGGTGATCCATTTAAACAGTTGACTGACCAAAAACTATTTGCATCATTGGTTGTCTCATTTTCGGTCAGCAATTATTTGATACGGACTATCATTCATTATCATGAATATTATCAACGATTAGATTTTTTACAACAAATCAATGATATTAAATACAATTGTTTTGGATATCCATTAGATAGACAAAAATTGATGAAAATGATTTACCGTATAATTATTATCCCGGTATCATTTCACAATTATCTAATATTATTGACAAGTTTAGCCACAATAGGTATACTTGGCTATGGCTATCAATTGGCCTCGCAAGCTACCGGTGCCCAAATGTCTATTTCAGGCACTATTATAACATCGATTTTATTTCTAATATATGTCATCCAAACGTATAGTTTGCTATTTTTAGGTTCAACCATAATATCATTTGGTGTCAATTAAAGTCAACAATGTTTTCTAGATATCTATACCCGTATGTCGGCAACAATTTATACGTCTAATATGGATAATAATAATACTAATAATAAAATTAATTATAAGCTAATAATTGAATTAATTAATTCCCATAATTATATGTGTCAGTTTGTTGATAATTATAATAGAGTATTTAATTATGTATTGTTTATACTCTATTATTTTACAACACCCGGTATAGTACTAATGATTTTTTTAGTATTTCATAGGCAAACAAAATTTTTAGGAAAAATATTTTTAGTATTTATTATTATTACCGCTCTTTTACTTTTAGTATTTATCATTATTTGTGCTCAAAAAGTTACAAAACAAGCTCATAGACCCAGAAATCTATTGAATACAGTTATGGCACGAAATCCTAAAATACCGGTTTTGTTTCGATTAAAACTAAACCTATATTTAACCCGACTTTCTGAGGGTCGGGATATTGGACTCTATGTATTAAATATGTTTCCAATGAATAGTTGGGAATCGTTTCAATATTTCACTATTATATTAACATTAATTATGAATTTATTTAACATGATTAAACTATAAACTATTTTTTATTTGTTTAATTTAAAATCAATTATTATATTTATCATTAAAATTTTATTTCTTAAATAATTAATAATATATAATTAGTTATTTATTAAATTATTTAAATAATGCTTAATATATTTTACATTACTGTATAACAAATATTTAATATAATAAATAAATACGATTAACTTTATGTATAATTAGTGAAATAAATATATATAAAGTTGTAAAATAAAATTCTAAAAATTTACTAATAATTTCTTATTAATTAATTGTTTCTTTTTATTTTAATTATTAATTATTTTTTTAATTATAGCAAATGATTAGTGATCTAATGGGTGATCCAATGAATCAGTTGACTGATTTTGTGTTCAACAATGATTCCCTTTTTATCGATTAGCACATCCCTCCCCCCAATTGGGAACGTATTATTTGAATTATTCCTAATTAGATTTTTATTAATAAGTATAACTTATTTTTTTTGAGTTTACCAATTTTATATTTTATACTTGAAAATAAGTTGAATTGCATTTTAATTATTTAATTACATGTTATTTAAAAATAATATTAGACTGAAATGATGATAAGTATTTCAATATTACTATATATATATGTCAACTAATTTTTTTACATATATAAAAAACCGTTATATAGCGGTATTTTTTTAATTTCATACTTAAAATATATCATTTTTAACTAAAAATTATGTAATAATTATTAATTTATTTATTTAGCTGTCATGTCATGTGTATGAAATGTATAGAGTATTATCTATTAAACAAAAATGATTAAATGTTTAATTACTAAAAATGCTATTTTATTTATTAGGCATTTATTTTTAAACTCCCGCTATATTTATATGGGTTTTACGCAATTGTTTTGTTACAGATATTATTGATATTATGATTAAAAGTATTTTTGACATTTATTATTGTTATTTATTACTTAAACTATAGGTATTTATAAGGCTCACATACCCTATTGAAACCTATTGAACACATTTTTTAAAGCTATTTTTGTTATAAACAGCTATATTTGGCCAGACTTTCGGGTCCCGTAATTGGTATCTATTGTTTGTATTTGTTTTAAAAAAATAGTTTTTTTCAATATTTCTATATATCCGGACAATTAAATTACTATATTTTATAAATTATAAATCTAATGTTAATCTAATTGTAATTTAATATATTTATGTACACATTATAAAATTTTATTAAATAAAATCATTACTTTAATATCGGCAATGAAAGTCATTTTTAATTATTTCAGTTAATAATTTCTATAATATTATTATTATTTTTTTATTTATAAAAACTTGATAATATAGTAATAATAGAAAATATTTAATAATCTTGTTTTTTATAATACAATGAAATTTCACTGGTAAGTCATGCAATTTAAAAATTAAAAATATTTTATTTCAAAATGTTTTATATAAAACTTAAGGTATATAATATAAACTATTATTAAAGTTATTATTATTATTATATATATATTTGTAATTTTGTATTATGATAAAATTTGAATATTAAATAGTTTAAATTTATATTAAAATTTTTTAAATATTACCTATAAATATTGTTATTAGTTGTTTATTTAAATTGATCTTAAAGTTTATAAATTATTTACAATTAGTAATTCAAAAATTAAAATCACTATTAGTTTTTATTTTGAATATTATACAATATTTAAATCTTTTGATATACAAAAAATATATGTTTATTATACAAATTTATTTTTAAATATAAATCAATAAAATATTAATGAATTTTTGATAAATAAATATTTTGTAATTCTAAACAAAATTTAAAAAAAAATAATTTTGAATATTTATGTTAATCCAAGTTTAAGTAAAAAAATTAATCATTTATTTTATTTTATAATTAATATCAATAATGCTTAAAAACTTTGTAAATTAAATATATTTTGTAAATTAAGTTATTTTAAATGTTCATTAAAGTAATAAATAGTTGTCCGCATATATAGAAATATTGAAATATTTCCCAACTATTTATTGGAAACAAATCCAAACAATAGATACCAATTACGGGACCCGAAAGTCGGGCCAAATATAGCTCTAACTTTAAACTTTGTAAAATTGTTGGTTTAGTTTTACGCAAAACTGCATTTCGGGCCATAAATGCGTTCAATAGGTTTCGGGGTCTGTGGGCCTGTTTGGCTATAATGTTGACAAACGATAGCATAACTAATCCAATAGTTATAATACAAACTCCGCTAATTAGCCAAAATATTTTAGCCGTACTATCAGTATCTCTATGAAAGGATAAATTAATTACTAAAATAACAGCCGGTGTTGTCAAATAATAATTTAAAAACATAATATATGAAAAAAATTTGTTAAAATCATTGATTATTTTGCTAAAATAATTATGTTCATCGATTAGTGCCATAAATTTGTGAATATTATAATAATAAATATTATTGACAATTTTATTATGCTTTTTATTACGGTTATTATTATTATTATTATTAGTAGTAGTAGTAGACGTGCAAATTATATCACGCATACGTATATATAACTTGTAATAGATTTGTTTAGCGGCTAGTATTGTAAAAACAACTAATGGTAAACCAAGAAATAATAGAGTATTAAATTGAATTGATAATATATAATTAAATACTGATAATATGTGATTATAATTAGGATTAATAAATTTGAAAGCGTAATAATCTATTGTTATTGTAATTAAAACGGCAAAAATCATTAACGGTTTAAACAGTCGATAGCAAAATATTGATCCCCAATAACACCATTGTCTTAATTTGTGTCTATCTAATGGATATTTTAATCGATTGTATTTAACATCAATTATATAACGTATAAAATACAATCGGTTTCTATACTCTTTATAGTGACAAATAGTACGTATAAAGTAGATACTGATTGACGCAAAACAACCAAATGATGACAATAATACAGGATTAGCCAATTCATAGATTGGATCACCAATTAGTTCAGTAAACCATTTCTGTAAAAAAATTTATCAATAATAATAATAATTATTATTATTTTATTATTTTATATAAAAAAATACTAGCTTACCTTGTTAACAATACTTATAGATGCAAATTTAATGCCATTAATCAAAACCATTAGATCAATCAAAATGACCATGATATATTTACGATAATCTGGTTTATCCAATAGATAGTCATCTAATGTTTTCGATACAAATATCAGATAAGTGTTAAACAAGCGTTCGTAGCTTTCTATTGTTTTTTCAATATCATAATAGTCATCATTAATTGACCATGATACTATGATTAGTTGAATTTTTAACTTAAAATAGTTAATTATAATTAATATAAATTTGATAATAAATTTAACTAAATTGCTAATTATTGCCATTTTTAGATGGCTTTCTCTGATATTTACTTAAAATTATATTTATTAAACATTTATATTAAGCTACAGTAAAATAAGTATTAAAATAATTTTTAAGAAAAATATTTTTTAATTTAAAATATTATAATAACAGTTTCCGTAATACTAAATTAGTTTATATTAAAAAATATTAATTAATTTTTTGCGTTTTACAAATTTATATTTCAAACTTCAAAATAGCTTTAATTACTCAATAATTTATTAATATTATGTAATTAACTAGAATAATATTTTTTATAAATTATTATTTATCATAATTTTGGCGTTTCATAAAATTTATATTTAATATTTAAAAAAAAAAGATAAGTTTAATGAAAATTAATTATTTAATTCCATGTTATTTTAACAATAATGTCAACATTATTATTATTATTATTATTATTAGTAGTAGTTGTAGTAGTATTACCTGTATTACCAATATTAATATTTACAAAATACATGCAATTTAATGATTATAGTACACATTATACCAAATATGATATTAACTAATAAAACTAATTTAGAAAAAAAAACTTATTTTATAAATAGAAAAAAATTAATAATTATTATATTTTATCAATGCTTTCATACAAAAGATATATTTCAAAGAATATATTGCATATATTTTAGAATTTATTTATATATCTATATATAAATTAAAAATGGTCAATAGTTTAATTATTAGATATATTAGTAAAATTGTTATGCCAATAATACATAATATGATTAAATTAAATCAATAGATTATGATAACTATAATGCTATTATATAATAATAAATAATATGGAAATAATTTTTTTTTTAAAAAAAAAGTTTGGAAAAAGGATGAAAAAACAATAGTTTAAAATACATTTACTATTTATATAATTCTATAATAATTTTAACAAAAAATTGTTTTAATAATTTATTTATTTTTGCATTAAATATGATCGACAATTGTAATATTATTAGATATTTTATTAAAATTATTATGATTATAATATATAAATTGATAATTATGATTATGTCTATAAATTATGATAGTTATTATGATATTCAAACAGTACTTGAAAGCTATGAGCAATTAAATGACTTTTATTTAATTTTTATTGTAAAATCATTTGATGATTATTTGTTAATAAATAAACTTAATTATTATAAATAAATCATGGTCATATTAATTGATTTTATTGTCCTACTTAATGGTATCAAATATATGGCAATTGTTATTGTTGATAAGGTAGAATAATTGGGATTTTTTAAATAATAATAATTATATTAAATTTATTATAGTATTATTATAGTATTTACTGAAATAATTAATATGACGTTTATTTACCTAAGCTAAGGTAATGACAATATTTTTTTATTACAAATGTCTGTATTAACTAAAATATTTAATAGGAATTATAATAAATAATTTAGTTATAGTACATTAATAAGTATTTATTATAAACTTATTAAAATAATATACAATATATGTAATGGACACTCCTTTTCCGCGCCGTTTACAAGGAACTATAGCTCAAAGCTCAGGTACTCACAGATCTAATTCAGACAGTATGTCTGGTCTCGCAATATCGCAGTCAAATAATCACATGCAATATATGTCACGCGTCCTCACGATTCTGATTATTTCTATAGCAATACTCGTATTCACACTATCACTTGATAGGCGTTCTATATCTTAACTCTATTCACAATCAATATCTAAATCACATTTCATTAACAAATAACCACTTTATTTATAATAAATTAAATTAAATAGTATACAAAATGATAATATATATAAAGATATTGATGTAATCTATTTGGGCTCTCAGTCCCTCTCTCTCTCTCTCTCTCTCTCTCTCTCTCTCTTTAGGTCAGACCTCTTAAGGCCGCCTTCTCTGAGTCCTCACTCTCTTAAACTATCTTTTATCACTTCTCTCTTAGGACTCTAATTCTAGACTGATTTTACTTTTCAATAATCAATTGCTTATATAGACATAAATTCATAATTGCATTAATCATTAGATTAGGAAATTTACAATAAATATTAGAAATCTGATTCAATATATGAAAATATTTTAAATAATACTAATTATCATATCTTTAGCATTGAATTACTCGATATTAGACTTTATATCATAAGAATGGTTGAATCTCTGAATATTGAATACTAATTATTAACTGAATATTGAATTATTAAACTTATAAATCATATTAAATGTTTAGTTTATAAAAGTTATATCATATAAAAGTTTATAATCTCTTAATTTTAACTGAAATATGAATATTGATTGCTATTTGAATATTGAATAATCTCTTTGAATAGCATTTGACTCATTAATACTAAAAATAACCTCTAATTTTCAAATATCCATTACATATAATATATGATATGTTATGACAAATATAATAACTGATTTTATAAATTAAATAAATAACAAATTGTTTATAGTTAAATCATGTTAACTAAATTAATTATTAATGTTAATATAATAAAGAAATATTGAAATCATTGAAACCAACTATTCATTGGAAACATTTATAATGCATAGAATCCAATATTTGTAAAAAAAAATTAGAAAATATATGATTTATTTAAGGTAAGAAAATTGTTTTTTTAGTAAAATTCTAACGAAACTGAATATATAGTTAGAATATATATATATATATTAATTATTACAAACTTTTTTTTATAATTTATTTTATATATCATCATATCAATTTTTTACATTTTTAATTTGAGCAAATAACTCAGCGTTATATTATTAAATTTATTTTATTGAGTTTAATATTTCTATTTAATTATAAAAACTAAATTATTATTATTATAAACATTATTAAAGAAAAATATGGATATGTTTTAAATGAATATAATTTAAGTAATAAACGTAAGAATAGTATCAAAATTAATAAAATTTTAAAAAACTAATTATTATTAAATATTAAATATTAAATTATTTTATATAGAGTTATCCCATTTTGTAAATTACTATACTATACTACAGTATATATATGATATTATATGTATAGTATTATATACAGTTATTATTAAAAAACTGGTATTACAATAACTGTAGATATAGGGGATCCCATAGAATAACATTAAATTTAAATTTCTATAGAAATTTATTCATGAGAAAGTTTCTTGTAAACTTTCTCACGTAAATTTATTAGAAACTTTTTATTTGCCCATCTCTAATAAGTATACAATAGTTGTATATTGTAATGTTTGTAAATGTATTATAATATAAGTTTTTAACTTCAATTACTTCAATATGTATGTATGTATGAATAAAATCAATAATATCGAAATATCATGCAATTAATTAATTAATTTAAATCAAAAAAATATATTCTCATTGTGTTAAACAAAATAAACAAAATTAAGTAATAAAATATAGACTACTTTATTAAATATATTAGATTTATGCCAATATATTTATAAACTGTAGACTAAATAACAATTATTTATGTCTATTATGTTTGTAAATGTATTATAATTGCAGATTTATCATAATCAATAATACCGAAAGATCATGTAATTAATTAATTAATTTTAATTAAAAAAATATATTCTCATTTTGTTGAGCAACATAAATACAATTAACTAATAAAATATTGAGAACTGTATTAAATATATTAGATTTATGTCATATTAGATATATATATATAGTAGACTAATTAATAATTATTAATATATTTTAATTTTTTATTTGCAAAAAGTTATGTTTAAAAAATAATTGTTTATATAGTTTATAAAAATATTCTATAATATCTACAAATAAAAATGATTATTAATTTTAAATTATTATATAAATGTTGTAAACAATTTATTGTAAACATATTTCAGTTCAGTATTAGATTATTAATAAGTGTTTTAATGATAATAATTGAAAAATTAAAATCATTTTCAATTGATTATAGCTCTTATGATATTAAATCAGTGATAGAAAAAACAGAAAAATTATTTTATAATTATAATATACTTTTAGTAAAATCAATAGATAAATATTTATTAAATAAACCTAATAAGTGTAAATATATCTGGGTCATTTGTATTGATCTAATGGTATTACTCAATAGCGTTAAACTTATAGCAGTTGCTATTGTCGATGAGGTAATAAAAACATAATTTATTTATAATTTATACAATATATTTAAATAAAATAAATATAAATTATATTTCTAATAAAATTATTAGAATTGATAGTAAAAAAATGATTTAATTATTAGTATAATTATTAATTTTAAAAAGCAATGGTTTAACAATCTAATGGGTGATTCAATTAATCAGTTGACTAACCAAAGACTATCCTCATCATTCATAGTCTCATTTTTTGTCAGCAATTATTTGATTCGGACTATTATTCACTATCTTGAATATAACCAACGATTG
This sequence comes from Oppia nitens, assembly GCF_028296485.1. NCBI lineage: Eukaryota > Metazoa > Arthropoda > Arachnida > Sarcoptiformes > Oppiidae > Oppia > Oppia nitens. The sequence goes on from NW_026533190.1 coordinate 2,306,925, forward strand.
GATTATTTAAAACCAATCAATGATATTAAATACAATTGTTTTAGATATCCATTAGATAAACACAAAATGATGAAATTAATTTATAATACATTTGGATTTTCCGGATTATTTCACAATTATATAACATTATTGACAAATTTAGTCACTATTGGTCTACTAGGCTATGGCTATAAATTGGCTTGGCAGGCACCGGAAGCTACCGGTGTCCAAATGTCTATTCCAGGCACTATTATTACATTGATTTTATTTTTAATATCTTTAATCCAAGGGTATGGTTTACTATTTATAGGTGCATCCATGCTAGCATTTGGTGTCTATTTAAGTCAACAATGTTTTCTAGATATCTATAACCGTATGTCGGCAACAATTTATACGTCTAATATGGATAATAATACTAATAATAAAATTAATTATAGCCTAATAATTGAATTAATTAATTGTCATAACTATATATGCCAGATTGTTAATAATTATAATCGACTATTTAATTATGTATTGTTTATACTCTATTACTTTACAACACCCGGTATAGTACTAATGATATTTTTAGTATTTCATAGTCAAACAAAATTTGTAGGAAAAATATTTTTAATATTTAGTATTATTACCAGTATTTTACTTTTAATATTTATCATTATTTGTGGTCAAAAAGTTACAAAACAGGCTCATAGACCCACAAATCTATTGAATACAGTTTTGGCCCGAAATCCTAAAATACCGGTTTTGTTTCGCTTAAAACTAGAGTTATATTTGACCCGACTTTCTGAGGGTCGGGATATTGGACTCTATGTATTAAATATGTTTCCAATGAATAGTTGGGAATCGTTTCAATATTTCACTATTATTGTAACATTATTTATTAATTTATTTAACATGTTTAAACTATAAACTATTTTTTATTTGTTTAATTTAAAATCAACTATTATATTTATCAGTTTTTAATAAATTAATAAATACTTATTAATTTAATATTATTAAAATTAATTAATTATAATACCTACTAAATATGTTTATAAACATATCATAATATTTTATTATTTAAAATTTAATTTAATTATATAATATTAAATTTTTTTGAAATACAAAAATATAGATTTATTATAAAAATTTATTTTTGAATATAAATCAATACTATGTTAATTAATTTTTTTGCAATGAATAAAGCATTAATACTAACTTAATTAATTTAACTATTTAATTAATATTATATAAACTTAATAAACTTAATATGAACTAATCATATATTGTTAATTTTTAATAATCAATCAATAAAACCTGAAATTTATGAATTGCGTTGAATTGCAATATGATATATTCAATATAAATTTATATATTTAATAGATTTTTATTTTGGTATATATTTATAATTAAAAATAACCAATTGAATTATTATTGTTATTTAATTGTATTTATTTTATAAATATTATTAATATTTATTAATTATTTTATTTTGTGATTTTCTAGAATATCTTTATATTTTTATCAGTAAAATATTAATAATTATTTTCTTTATATACTGTAATTGCTTAATAAATTATTAAATATATTATAATTAATTTTAAAATTAGTTCAATTAAAACTGAGTTAATTATGTATATATTATTGTAAATTTAAAATAAAAAACCAATATTTTGAATAATATTTCTTTATAAGTTAACAATAAATAAAAATGAATAATTATTTATTTAAAATACTTTATTCAAATAATACATTCAAATTAATGATGAAATAAAATATATCAAAAGTTTCAAAAAAATATTAATAAAAACTTATATCGGCCGATGTCGGCTACTAATGTTATCACATTTACTCAGTTTTATTTATATGATTATTGTGTATAACGTTATTTTATATGATTTCAAGGTTCCATAATGTATTGCAGTTATAGGATTATTTTAATAATTATTTATTTAGTACATAAGGTGTACACATAGTTATTTGGGTTTAACAATGTAGTTGTTGGTTTTGGTTTTATATCCAATGATTATAAGTTTAATTGGCTTAATTTCTTAATTTAGTTAGTAAAAATATAGTTATTTGATTGGAAACAGAGTGATTACGCTGAAAGACGTCATAGAAGATGATTTTTTCAGAGTGAAGAGAGTGAGTCGTTGACTAGCTCTCAGAGAGTTCTCATCGAGTCTTCAAAGTGAATAGACGTAAAGTTTTTATATTTAAGTTGTATTTTATATTTTGAAACATTATAATAAAGTAATTTAACACAACAAAATAGTAAGTGTTTCGAGGGGCTCGGGCCTTCGGCCCTGAGTCCCTTAAGAAAATATAAGCTTGCAAATAACTTTATATATTAATTATGTAAGTATAAATATAAGATGTAATACTGTAAGTATGGTTAAAATAAGTTAAATATAAAGTTATCACCCAACTGAAATCAGGAGAGAATTACGGCAATCTCATACAATGGATTCAACATCATCAAATACGAGTAAGTGTATTATTTCACAAGGATTACATAGAGTTACATATTTGTATTTTCGATATCATTTCACAATTATCTAACAGTATTGACAAGTATGGCCACTATCGGAATACTTGGCTATGGCTATAAATTGGCCTGGCAGCTCTATGATTATGATGATGATGCTACCGGTGCCCAAATGTCTATTCCAAGCACTATTATAACTAGAGCCTCAATATTCGTTATCTCTATTGAAATCAAAAGGTATTAAGAGTACCAAATAAGTTTTGTCGAAAAAATTTATAATTTTATTATTGATATAAAAATTGATTATGTTACAAATAAAAAATACTCTAAATTTTCATTAGTTAAAGATGTTCTTCGATCTGTAAATAAATTTTTAAAAATAGAAAAAGATCGCTCACAATCAGCATTAGAAATGGAAACATATTTATAAATATTATCTAATTTTTTTGTTCGAAAAAAATTAATATCAGGATTATTGCTAAGAGAATAAATTAGTTTTTCTAAATAATCGCCGTTTAGATTTGTTTCCAACTCTTCAATAACTTTTAATTGTTGATTTACTTCCAAACCTTGATTTTCCAAAAACTCAATTTTATGACAAATATGATGAAATGTATTAACTGTTGATAATTGGATCTTTAATTGTTGATTACTAATAATATCTTGAAGTTCTTTATAAATTTTATTTTTAGAATCAAGTGATAATATAAAATTATATATAATATCAAAATTAGTATTATAATATACGCATGTATTAATCCATGTACCCCAACGAGTCTGAACATATTTTAGGGGTAGCTTTAAGTTGCATTGATTTTTAAATAACAATACACGGTTTGGAGAATACAATACAAAATTTATTAAAGCCAATCATTTCTTTAATTTTGTTAAACATATTATCGTAAACTTGTTTAACATAGTTTTGCCGTAATCCATTTGGTGTGGGAATATCATATCCAGTGTATTTGAAGAAAAACTTTTTCAATTCAATGTTGTTAAGTTTATCTAATGGTATATCGGCTGCCATGAAAACAAACGTTAGATTAAGCAAAAACAATTGATGTGCATTTGCTGTGGTTTGAGATTTTTATATAAATCAATACCATATTAATTAATTTTTTTTTGCTATGAATAAAGCATTAATACCAACTTAATTAAGTATACTATTTATTTAATATTATATAAACTTTATAAAATTAATATGTCAATTAGGCCAATTTTTAATTAAATAAATACTGCTATCTAGCATTATCAAATCGCTAAATATAAAAATATATTAAATTCAAATAGTTGTCCGGATATATATATACAGTATATAGAAATACTGAAACACTTCCTAAAATTATAACACTTATGATATTATGTTAGTAATTTAAAGTTATGAAAAATTATATAGTGTTTTATCTAATATTTTTTCAGTAAAATCAATAGATGAATATTTATTTAAATAAACCTAATAAGTGTAAATATATCTGGGTCATTTGTATTGATCTAATGGTATTACTTAATTGCGTTAAACTTATAGCAGTCGCTATAAGTCGATGAGGTAATGAAAACAAAATTTATTTATAATTTATACAATATATGTAAATAAAAAAATATTAATTATATTCCTAATGAAATTATTAGAATTGATAGTAAAAAATGTTTAAATTATTATTATTATTATATTTTATTTTAATAACATATTATTTTTTTCTAATGAAATAATATTCTAAATAAATGCTTTAATTATTTTTATTTATTTATTATATTTATAAAAAAAACAATTGTTTAATAATCTAATGGATAATTATTTTGTATATAATTATTATTTTCAGACATTAATTTGCAAGTTTGTAAAATAATTTAATAATTTATTTTTTTTTAAATTATATAAAGTTCATTAAAATGATAAATAGTTGTCCGGATATATAAAAATATTGAAACGATTCCCAACTATTCATTGGAAACAAATCCAAACAATAGATACCAATGTCGGGACCCGATAGACGGGCTAAATATAGATCTAGTTTTAATAAGTATACAATCGGTATAACGGGATAATTGCGGGCAACAATTGATTGCAACAATTTTCTGGGTCTATGGGCCTCATTGGATATGAATTGAGCCGATAAATATAAAAATAGGAAAACAGTCAAACAAATTACAATAATATATGCGATAAAAATTTTGGTCAATAATATGGTTTCGCTGTGAAACGATAGATACATTGATACTAATATTCCGGGAGTGGATATAAAATAGAAAATAAAAAAATAATATTTAAAAAAATTATTAACATCATTGACAAACTGGCACAGGTAGTCATGTTTAGCTAACAGTGCCATTAGTTTGGAGCTATTGTCAGTCAGTATAATATCATCTATAGTATGACTGTTAGTATGACTACTACTACTAGTAGTAGTAGTAGTGGACGACAACATACAGGTGTAAACATCACGAAATTGATGTTTTAATAGATAGACTAGTAATTCAAATAATAAAAATCCAAGAAATAGTATACTATAGGTTTCGATGGCAAATATAATAAATATTATTATCGATACGATTGAACCAACAATAGATAAGTGAGCACCGGGATCATCATCATCACCATCATCATAACCACTATCATAATCATCCCAGGCTAATTTGTAGCCATACATCAATATGCCTATTGTAGCCAAACTTGTTGAATATATCAATGGTTTTAGCAAATAATAGCGAATTATGGCTAATTTGTAGGCTATTTGTTGCAATCGGTGTCTACTAATTGGATATTTAAAGCGATTGTAATTAATATCATTTAGTTGTCGCAAAAAATTCATTGATCGCCGATAGTCGTGATAATGGCTAACCAAACGCATCAGATATGTGGTAAACGAGAAACAGGCGGTCAATGAGCCGAGCATTTGAATGTTTGCCAACTGATCGATCGGATCACCCAATAGATCACTAAACCATTGCTTTTTATTTTTTTTGTTGAATAAAATAGTTTTATTTGAATGATACAATTGAAATGATAATATTTGTAGAAAATACAATACAAATATATTCAATAAAATAATAAACATTTGACATTATTTTTTAAAATTTTTTTTAAATACCTCATCAACAATAGATATTGCTGTATATTTGATGCCATTAAGTAATACCATAAAATCAATTAAACATACCATGATAAATTTTCGATAATCAGGTTGATTAATTAATAAATAGTTATCAAGTGATTTGAATGTAGTTATCAAATAAATATTAAATAATTCAACATAATTATTAATTTCGGTTTTGAAATCGACAAAATTTCTATTGAATGACCATGATGATAATTTACGATTTATTAGCATTATAATTTCTATAAAATATCTATTAATAATACATAAATTAATCATATTTTTTTAAATAATAATAATATTGTATTAAATAAGTTGAAACAAATAAATTAATTATCTAATTATGAATTTATATATATATATACTGTATATATATATAGCTGTATAGTCAAAGTAGAAATAATAAATTAATAAATATTAGAAAAATATTATTTGTAGATTATTTTTAAATTAAAATATTTTAGTTTATTATTTTATTTTAATATTATAAGTTAAATAATATTCAATAAATTAAGTTTTTATTTTTAAAAAAAACTAATAATTTTTTCCTAATAATATACTTTTATTTATATCATAGATATTTGTTTAATTTTCTAAATCAAATAAAACATAACAAATATTAAATTTATTGTTTTATTTTTGAGTATAATTTTATTAATATATTTATTAAAAAAAATATTTATACATTTACATACAGTTTTTTAAATAGTATAAGTAGTTGAGTGCAAATTTATTTTAAGAAAAATTTTAATTTAATAAATATTATTTGATGCCATTTATGTTTGAATAAACAAAATATAATAAAAAAAAGTTTAATAATAATAATTATAGTATGAATTGAATAATTAAAAAAAATATTTAATATCACTGCACACAAACGTAAAAAATATTTTTTTTTATTTAAAAACACAAAAAAATTACAGTAAAATAATTAGTATATTAAATAGTTGTCTTCATATACTGTATATAAAAATACTAAAACACTTCCCAAATATTTATTGGAAACATATCTAAAACAATAGATACCAATAAACAAAATTTAAAATTAATTTTAGACTAAAAATCGATATGATTATATAATAAATAACTATTATTAAAAAATTAATTTTCAATCAATGTTTAATAATTGTAAAAAAAATATTTATATTACAATAAAAAAACTATAAAGAAAATTAATTGCAGCCGGGGAATATATTGCTATTACTGTATATTATATTATATTAAAATTGTTGATAGACATGTAGTAAATATTGATTTAAAGTTTATATAATCAAATATTTATGTTTATATTTATTAGGTAGTATATAGAATACTATTATAAGTTTGAAAACTTAAAAAATATTTAATAAAACCTAAAAAATATAATGAATATAGAATTTTATTTTTAAAACAAATAGTCAATTATTTATTTTTAAGTAAAATAATTTACATTAAAATTAGTTATTATTTATTAAAATTATTATTAAAGTAATTGAAATCATTTTAGATAATTAATTACTAATTATTAAAAATAAAACATAAAAATCAATTGTGTTAATCTATTAGTGATTATATTTTCAAATAATTAATAACTTTTAAATTTATTATTAGTTTTTTGTTTGTTTGTTTAGTATTAATAGTTATGAAACAAAATAAAAATTTAAATAATTTTTTAAAATTATATATATATATAATATCTCATCAAAAATTAGAAACTGTCGTATATTTTATGTCAATAAATACTAAAATAAAATAATAATAATAATAATAATAGAAATAAATAATTATTAGTGCATAGATTTAATATTTTAAGTTTAAAGAGTTAAAAAATATTTAATTAAACCTTAAAAATTTAATGAAGATATTATAAAAACAAATAGTCAATTATTCATTTATAAGTAAAATAATTTACATTAAAATTATAATTTATTTATTACAATTATTATTAAAGTTATTTAAAGTTTGTTTAGTATTACAATTAGAACTAATATTTATAATAGTTATAAAACACAATGAAAATTATAAATACTAAACATTTAAAATTAATTTTTCGATATATATTAAAACTTTATAAAAAAAACATGAAACTCTAGTATATTTGATGTCAATAAGTACTAAAATTATCAGTGCATAATATATAATTTAAAACAGTAATTTTATATTAAGTCAATTATAATAAAAAATAATTGTCCCGATATATAGAAATATTGAAACACTTCCCAACTATTCATTGGAAACATATTTAGACAATAGATACCAATGTCGGGACCCGAAAGTCGGGCCAAATATAACTCTAGTTTTAAACGACGAGAAACAGGAACTACAGGATTGTTGGCCATAATTGTGTTCAATAATTTCATTGGTTTGTGAGCCTCATTAGTCACATACTGAGAGCATAGGGCCATAAATAGCAAAACAGTCAAACAAATTATAATAATATATATAATAAATATTTTGGTAACTAATTTGGTTTCGCTATGAAATGATGTGTACATCGATACTAATATACCGGGTGTTGTGATATAATAGAAAATAAATGTCGTATAATTAAATAGTTTATTAAAATCATTCACACATTTACACATATAATTGTGTTCATCGATTAATGCCATTATCTTATGATAATTAATTTTTCTAATATTTATAAATACTAAACATTTAGACATACGGTTATATAAATCCTCAAATTTGTGTTTAGACACAACATATGCCGGTCCAGTTAATATGACTCCCAAAAATAATACACTATAGGTTTCGAAGACAAATATACTAAATATTAGAAACGATAGAATTGAGACTACTGTAGAAATTTGGGAACCGGGATCATCTGTGGCTAGTTTGTAGGCATAGCCTATTATACCAATAGTGGCCAAACTGGGCAAATATATTACCGGATTTATAATAAAATTACGAATTATGGCTGCTTTATAGGCTATTTGTTTCAATTTGTGTCTATTGATTGGATATTTAAAGCGATTGTGTTTGAAGTCATTAATATGTTGTATTAAATACAATCGGTGTCGACATTCCTGATAGTGTATGACTGACCGTATGATATAAACAGTTAGCGAAAAACATGCCGTCAATGAGGCAGCCATTTGTGTGTTAGCCAACTGATTGATTGGATCACCCATTAAGTCGTTAAACCATTGCTAGATATAATAACAAAATTATGAATCAAAATTTATTAAATTCATTATTAATTTACATTTATTAATAATCTATTATTTGTTTATCTAATCAATTATTTATTAATATTTTTTTTAAATATACATATTGTGCTTTTAATAATTAATAAATTGTTTTTTTTTAATATATTTAATATAATAAAACAAAACAATTTATTTTATACCTTATTAACAATAGCAATTGCTATATATTTGATGCCATTAATTAGGACCATAAAATCAATTAATATGACCATGATATATCTATAATATTTGGGTTTATTAATAGATATATAATCATCAAATGATTTTGCAATTAACGTTAGATAAAAGTTATATAAATGTTCATAACTTTGGAGTACTGTTTGAATATCATAATAACTATCATTATCTATGGGTAATCTAATAATCATTTTATGTTTTATTATCATGATCATTTTATTAAAAAATCTAATAAAATGTTTACAATTGACCATGTTTAATTCAGATATTAGTACTAAACACTATACTGTATGAAATCATTACTGAATTATAATAGTCAAAATATTTTATTATTTTATTAAGAAATAGATATGAAAAATAGTTATTACAAAATTAGTTTATTATAATAATTATATAAAAATAATTCTATTATAAGTTAATATTATAAATTAATTATATAATTTTTTATTAATTGCATTTATTTTAAAAATATTAGTAAAATTCAATAATTATTTTATTGCATGATTTTCTAGAAATTTTTTATTTAATATTTAATAATATATTTTTAGGCATTTTCATAATATACTATAATTTCATAATATATTATTAATCAAAAATAATATATTCGTAATTATATTATAACTGAGCTAATTATGTAAATATTATTGTAAATTTAAAATAAAAATTGTTATTTTGAATATTAAGATATTATAGTTTTCTAAGTTAACAATAAATAAAATTGAATAATAATTTATTTAAAATACTTTAGTCAAATGAGGCATTAATTAATTATAAAATCAAATATATTAATATAAAGAATTTTCAACTAATATTAATAAAAAATTTAAATATATAATTATTAATCTGTGTTTTATGTGTATAAATAAACTAAACATAAATAAATTTTTAGTATTAATGAATAAACAACTGATTTGTATATTATTTAATAGTCTTTATTAATATTTTGTATATTAAATAATAATTATAATTAATTATAAGCGTAAAATTTAATTTAAAACTTAATACATTTGACTAAACCAAAAAAAAAACAAAAACATAAATTAAGATTAAATAAAGTAAGAAATAGTTGTCCGGATATATAGAAATATTGAAATGTTTCCCAACTATTGATTGGAAACATATCTAAACAATAGATACCAATATCGGGACCCAAAACTCGGGCTAAATATAACTCTAATTTTAAACGATTGGAAACAGTTTTTACAGGATTTTGGGCTATAATTGTGTTCAATAATTTCATGGGTTTGTGAGCTTCAGTAGTAATATATTGAGAGCTTTTAGCCATAAATAATAAATTAGAAAATTTAATAGCAATAATATATTGTTTAAATATGCTTTAATAATATTAGACTGACCACCCATACAGGTGCCGCCTGTATTATACAGGAATGTAGGGTCTGATACAGGTGACAGGAAAGGGGCTAACCTGTATATATGTAGTATACAGTTTTAAAATATGTAAAATTAATAGATTAATAAAAAAATTATAAAATAACTATGAATTAAATTTTACTAGTAAAAAATTGCTTGTATTTTTAATATTCACTTTAAATACTTAAAATATTTTTTAAAATTTACTTTTTTATATAATCTAAAAACATAAAATTTAACTTTATGTAATATCAAAATTTAATTTATATTATATTATAGATATATATAGAGTTAATTAAATACAGGTTAAAATACAGGAATCTAATATTTAATATACAGGAAAATGCAGGTGAAATTCATTAATTTTATACTATTATACAGGTTTACTAAAAAAAATGGGTGATCAGTCTAGTTAATATAAATATAAATAAATTTAAAGTATATCTAAAAATTGTCGTATAAAAGTAATTTTGAACACTTTTTTTTGAATATAATTAATTATTTAATTCCATGTTATTTTGACAATAATGTTAACTTATTATTATTATTATTAGTAGTAGTATTAGTAGTAGTAGTAGTACTACTGTATTACCAATATATAATATTTACAAAATACATGCAATTTAATAATTATAATACACAATATACCAAATATGATATTAACTAATAAAACTTATTTAGAAAATAGCTATAATTTAATAAATTGCAAAATTAATAATTATATTTTCATCAATGCTTCCAATAATAAAGATATATTTCATTACATATACTGTATATAGTATAGGATTTATATGTATATATTAAATTAAGCATAACTATTAATAATATATTTTCATTTATTAATTATTTATATTTTTTATTAATGTTTTTAAACAATAGATTTTTTAAATTATTTTTTTTTGCATTAAATATGATCGTCAATCGTAATATTATTAGATATTTTATCAATATTATTATTATTATAATACATAAATTGATAATTATAGTTATGCCTATAAACTATGATAGTTATTATGATATTCAAACAGTACTTGAAAGTTATGAACAATTATATAGCTTTTATTTAATTTTTATTGTAAAATCATTTGATGATTATATGTTAATAAATAAACTTAATTATTATAAATTAATCATGGTCATATTTGTATATCCGAAATTTGTGTTTACCCGCAACATATAACGATCCATCTAATAAAAGTCCCAAAAATAATAGACATTCGATAACAAATATAGTAAATAATATTAATGATATTATTGAACCAACAATAGATAAGTTTATAGAATTATATAAATAGTAAATGTATTTTAAACTATTGTTTTTTCATCCTTTTTCCAAACATTGTTTAACATTGTTTGTAAACATTGTTAATCTATTGTTTAAAAACATTAATAAAAAATATAAATAATTAATAAATGAAAATATATTATTAATAGTTATGCTTAATTTAATATATACATATAAATCCTATACTATATACAGTATATGTAATAATAATAATAATAATATCTTTATTGATTAAACAACATGTGCTTAAAATACATCAAATAAAATGTTCATTTAAATATTTTACAAACTTATAAAAATTAGTTTCATTTCTAATAAAATCAGGTAAAAGGTTAAACAATTTTATGATATAATTAAAAATATATTTATCAGTTAAATACAATCTATTTAAAGATAGTTTACATAATATACCTTTACGTCTATTATTTACAAAAGTCAATTCATTATAAAACTTATTGTTAAAATCCAGTAAATTATATCTAACTTTAAACATAAATTTTAAAATTTGAATTTTGCGTCTATTTTCAATAGATTTAATATTTAACAGTTTTAGACGCTCACTATAATTGAGATCATATTTTTGTAATTTATTACATAAATATTTAGTAACAAATTTTTGTATACTTTCTAATTGATTACTTTGTGTATCATTATATATAAGACATAAATTAGAAAATTCAATAATTGGTAATACATATACATTATATAATCGTAAAAATGTTTCTACATTTACTCGTTTACATAAACTTTTAATTATATAAAATTTTTTAATAGCCTTATATTTGATATCATTTACATGTAAATTGAATGACATTTTTTGATCACATGAAATTTTAATGAAATATATCTTTATTATTGGAAGCATTGATGAAAATATAATTATTAATTTTGCAATTTATTAAATTATAGCTATTTTCTAAATAAGTTTTATTAGTTAATATCATATTTGGTATATTGTGTATTATAATTATTAAATTGCATGTATTTTGTAAATATTATATATTTGTAATACAGTAGTACTAATACTACTACTACTACTACTACTACTACTAATACTACTACTAATACTACTACTACTACTAATATTTATAATAATAATAAGTTAACATTATTGTTAAAATAACATGGAATTAAATAATTAATTTTCATTAAACTTATCTTTTAAAAAAAAAAATAAAATATAAATTTTATGAAACGCCAAAAATTAATTATGATATATAATATTTTTAAAAAAAATATTATTCTAGTTAATAACATAATATTAATAAATTATTGTGTAATTAAAGTTGTTTTGAAATTTAAAGTATAAATTTGTAAAACGCAAAAAATTAATTAATACTTTTTAATATAAACTAATTTAGTATTAAGAAACTGTTATGATAATATTTTATATTAAAAATTATTTTAATACTTATTTTACTGTAGCTTAATACCAAATATTTAATAAATATAATTTTAAGTAAATATCAGAGAAAGCAATCTAAAAATGGCAATAATTAGCAATTTAGTTAAATTTATTATCAAATTTATAATATTGATAGTTAACTATTTTAAGTTAAAAATTCAACTAATCATAGTATCATGGTCAATCAATGATGACTATTATAATATTGAAAAAACAATAGAAAGCTATGAACGCTTGTTTAACACTTATCTGATAATTGTATCGAAAACATTAGATGACTATCTATTGGATAAACCAGATAATCGTAAATATATCATGGTCATTTTGATTGATCTAATGGTTTTGATTAATGGCATTAAATTTGCATTTATAAGTATTGTTAACAAGGTAAACTAGTATTTTTTTATATAAAATAATTAAATAATAATAATTATTATTATTATTGATAATTTTGTTACAGAAATGGTTTACTGAACTAATTGGAGATCCAATCAATGTGTTGGCTAATCCTGTATTATTGGGATCATTGGGTAGTTTTGCATCAATCAGTATCTACTTTATACGTACTGTTTGTCACTATAAGGAGTATAGAAATCGATTGTATTTTATACGTTATATAAATGATATTAAATACAATCGGTTTAAATATCCATTAGATAGACACAAATTAAGACAATGGTGTTATTGGGGATCAATATTTTGCTATCGACTGTTTAAACCGCTAATGATTTTTGCCATTTTAATTACAATAGCTATAGATTATTACGCTTTCAAATTGGATAATAATAATCCTAATTATAATCATAGACTATCAGTATTTAATTATATTTTATCAATTCAATTAAATAGTCTATTATTTTTTGGTTTACCATTAGTTGGTTTGACAATACTAGCCGGTAAACAAATCTATTACAAGTTATATATACGTATGCGTGATATAATTTGCATGTCTAATACTACAACTACTAGTAATAATAATAATAATAACCATAATAAAAAGCCTAATAAAATTGTCAATAATAATAATTATAATAATATTCATAAAATACTGGCACTAATCGATGAACATAATTATATTAGCAAAATAATCCATGATTTTAACAAATTTTTTTCATATATTATGTTTTTACTGTATTATTTGACAACACCGGCTCTTATGTTATTAATTAATTTATCCTTTCATAAAGATACTGATAGTAATGCTAAAATATTTTTGCTAATTACCGGAGTTTGTATTATAACTATTGGATTAGTTATACTATCGTTTGTCAACATTATAGCCAAACAGGCCCACAGACCCCGAAACTTATTGAACACATTTATGGCCCGAAATGCAGTTTTGCGTAAAACTAAACCAACAATTTTACAAAGTTTAAAGTTAGAGATATATTTGGCCCGACTTTCGGGTCCTGAATTGGTATCTATTGTTTGGATTTGTTTCCAATGAATAGTTGGGAAATATTTCAATATTTCTATATATCCGGACAACTATTTATTACTTTAATGAACATTTAAAATAACTTAATTTACAAAAATATTTAATTTACAAAGTTTTTAAGCATTATTGATGTTAATTAGAAAATAAAATAAAATAATAAAATATAATAAATAATTAATTTTTTGTTTACTTAAACTTGGCTTAATATAGATATTCAATTTTTTAAAAATTTCTTTATAATTACAAAATATTTATTTATCAAATATACCTACTCAACCGTTAGTCATCGTCAACAATCGTGTCAATCATGCCGTACTACTACAGCACCCGCAGCCGTACCCGAGCGGTAGGCACACCGAAAACACGTGTTTTCAATGTAAACGAGTTAATGATCCGCCAACCGGTGTCGATGTCAAGGATCTCGAGGTCAGTGAATCCGATGTCGAGACAGTCGTAGCACAGGTCTCTCGGATGTCCACTTCCGACAATCAGATCCAACAGCCGCAACCACCGATTACTCAAAGCATTACTCGTAACGTTACTCATACGCAAACATCGGCAATGATTCGACATAATATCGATGACACATCCGCTGCATATCATACATATCAACCGATTGGTCACATCATCGGTCTGGTATGTGATAAGTACAGTGGTCCCGACGCCAACATCACCATCGAAGAATGGTTCCGCATATTTTCGCTGCTCACCGTCGCTCACTCACTCTAGGTGTCCAATCAAACGCTTTGGTTCGAACCGCAACGGTTCCGATAGCAGATCAGGAACCAACACACGAACCATCAACTCGACCTCAACTGAAGTCAATACCAATGATGTCAAATATTTCGATTATTTCGGCCTTCGAGTCAACGATATGTACTTCAAAGCGCTTCTCGACTCTGGCAGCACAATTGTCACAATTGTCGCAAAAACTTGGACTACGACCCGACCCATCGACAATAATAGTCATCAAACAACTTGTCGGCACCGTCTACACCATCGGTAGTTCACACGTGTCGGTTACAATCGGAAATAAAACAAATTGTTTGACTCTTCATGTCGTCGAGGATTGTAACCACACGGCACTCATTGGTCAAGACGCCCGACGACTGTTCAATTTGATGCCGAAGACTAGTCCGTCAATAGCCACCGATCATTAGTGTAACGCATATGTCGTCAATACAGACATTGTATTGAACACCAAAAACGACAACAGCATTAATGTCACAAAAGCGCTGTCTCTCAAACTGAATCGGTATCCGTCACCTCTACTGTCAATACCGCCGAACCGAAAGAAAACGTAAACATCGCTCAGACAGATATATCCGTCAGCATCATCGATACCACCGAAAAGCCGATCAAAAGCCGTCAAAATAAGCGACAGTTATCGAAAAGTCGACACTCGGTTTCAAACACACCGATGACATTTTTTATGAATGACGCCCGCAAATTGTCCGCAAATATCAACGAAAGTTTGGGACGAAAATTCGTTGAAATACCGAAAACCGCCCGATAAAACGTCACGTAATACACGACTAGCTCCCGCGTTAGCTCTGGTCAACTATGGTGACGTCGGATAGATGACCGACTCCTTTCCGTCGGGGAATTGTCGACCAGATGTCGACACAGACATATCCTATATATATCTATACGTTTTGTAATCGTTGTATTCATTAGTTTTTTATGTTTTATAAAATAAATGTTAATTGTTATTACCGTTTCGTTTTAGTTTACGTAATCGTCGGCTAACTGGCCGACAATACTGTATACATTTTATACACATGACATAACATGACTAAATAATTATTTTAAAATTTTTAAAATTAATAATGATATATTTTAAGTATGAAATTAAAAAAATACCTCTAAATAACAGTATTTTATATTAAGCCGAGTAAAGTAAAAAAAATTAGTTGACATTGTTTTTTCAGCCTTTTTCCAGACCTATAGATTTTTTTAGAGAAAAATTATTTACATATTATTATTATTATATAGTATTGTTGTGTCTGGGGTTTGTATGATGTTTGATCAAGGAATAGGAGAGCACCGGTTGTTATGCGTGGGTCGGTATGAGACCTACAACCGATTATCAACCAATTCCTTATAGATTATCACCTGAAGGGTCGGTATGAGACCTATCGGATGATAAAAGGGTTGATCATTTGCAGTAGTGGTGGCCAAACGTAAAGCTAGAGCTGATCCCAATCTGGATGTCTGTCCTATCTCTTGGTATGACGCGATACGGAACGTTAGGTGATAGTTTATGGACAACCGGGTTGTATGTATGTCTTGAATGATGTGGACAAGCGGTTGGACTCATTAGATAATAGTTTCAATGATGATAATAGCGATGGTAATGAATGGTATGATTAACACAAGTATAAGATAATTATAACAATTTATTGATTAGTTTAAGACAATTTATAATACAATTGATTGTATGGCTAAAATGGTGCTATCAGTGGAGCACATATATGAAATAAGTACAGTATTATGGTATGAGTCAGGTATGACTGCTATGTGTGACGGCTGGCACTGTACTAAAGTATATGTATACTGTAGTACAGTATTTATAGTGTTTGAGAGAGAACGGGTAGGTGTAGGGATAGGTTGGCTATCATTGGATAGTTTGAATGTAGGAACCGTTGGACGGGTAAGTCAACCGGTAGTATGGCTCCAGTGGTCTGGGGTTAACAACCGGTAGTATAGGAATTGATAAGTATTAAGGATAGTGTATGAAATCAATACAAGGAATTAAATACAAAAATAGATTCATTCAAAAAAAGGTATACAAAAATACTGGGAATTTAAGTTAATGTATTGAACACTACAATATTATTATAGTTATCATAATCTATGGACAATTTAATCATAATATGTATTTCAATATTTTGATTATTATTGCTTTATTAGTTAACAATAAATACAAATAAATAATTATTTATTTAAAATGCTTTATTCAAATTAATTATGAAATAAAATATATTAAGAGTTTTAACAAATATTAATAAAAACGTTAAAATATATTTAAAATAATTTGTCAAAAAAAATATACAGTAATCTAATGTAAAAATAATAGTAATAATAATTTAATTACTAATTTATAATTAAAATATTAAAAGAAATAAACAAATAATAAATAAAATTATAAAATAATGGACTTTTAAGCTTTTAAACAACTCTTATTTTTTAAATATAATTTTTTTTGAATATAATTAATTATTTAGATATTAAATATTAAATTCAATATTTATAGAAAACTGTTGATTATAAAAATATTTATTAAAATAAAAATAATTGGCAAAAAAAAATAAAATTTTAGCTTTGATTAAAAATTTATAAAATGGGCAAATAAAAAACATTAATAAAATCTAAATTTTACAAATTTTTATTAATAATTTTTAAGCTTAAAATTTAATTATATTCTATAATTCATGATTAATATCTACTGTATATAACTATAAATTATCATTAAAAAAATTTTGTGTTTATTATGAGTTTTCTGTGTTTATTTATGTCTTATTATCTAATATTAGAAAATTTTAATAAAATAATTCTAAGTAATCAATAATAAATCAAAAATAATTAATTATAATTAATATAAGTATACATTAGTATATTGTAATATTTGTAAATGTATTATAATAGCTGTTTTAACTTTAATTGCTCGAAATAGATTTGTATGTATCAATAAAAATCAATAATACCGAAATATCATGCAATTAATTAATTAATTTGAATTAAAAAAATATATTCTCATTGTGTTAAGCAATATAAACACTATTAACTATTAAAATATTGACTATTGTATAAAATATATTAGATTTATAAATTTACCAATATATATATAATTAGTAGACTAAATAACAATTATTAATATATTTTTCTTTCTTTTTTTTAATTAATTATAAAAACTAAATTATTAATATTAATAATATTATCATGGTCAATTGGTGATAACTATTAATATAATAGTAAAATAAAAATTATAGAATTATTAATTTATAAATTACGATTTGTTTCAAACACAATATATGTCAATCTAATTATAATATATTAATAAAATAATTCTAAGTAATCAATAATAAATCATAAAAATAATTAATTATAATTTACATAAGTATACATTAGTATATTGTAATATTTGTAAATGTATTATAATAGCAGTTTTAACTTCAATTACTCCAATAGGTCTGTAGGTATAATTAAACTGAAATAATACTGAAAGATCATGCAATTAATTAATTAATTTGAATTAAGAAAATATATAATTCTCATTGTATTAAACAATATAAACATAATTAAATAATAGACTATTGACTACTGTATTAAATATATTAGATTTAAGCCAATATATATAAATAGTAGACTAATTAAAAATTATTTATATAATTTTCTTATTTTTGCAAAAAGTTATGTTTAAAAAATAAATGTTTATAAAGTTCATAAAGATATTCTATACAATCTGCAAATAAAAATGGTTATTAATTATAAATTATTATATAAATGTTGTAACAATTTATTGTAAACATATTTCAGTTCAGTATTAGATTATTAATAAATGTTTTAATGATAATAATTGAAAAATTGAAAACATTTTCAATTGATTATAGATCTTATGATATTAAATAAGTGATAGAAAGTTTAGAAAAATTATTTTTTAATTATGATATGTTTTTAGTAAAATCAATAGATGAATATTTATTAAATAAACCTAATAAGTGTAAATATATCTGGGTCATTTTTATTGATCTAATGGTATTAATCAATTGCATTAAACTTATAGCAGTTGCTATTGTGGATGAGGTAATAAAAACAAAATTTATTTATAATTTATACAAAATATGTAAATAAAGTAAATATTAATTATATTTCTAATGAAATTATTAGAATTGATAGTAAAAATTGATTTAATTATTATTATTATTAAATTTAAAAAGCAATGGTTTAATAATCTAATGGGTGATCCATTTAATCTGTTGGGTAACCAAAGACTAATCACAGCATTAATGGTCTCATTTTTATTTAGCAATTATTTGTTACGGACTATTACTCACTATCTTGAATATCACCAACGATTGGATTTTTTACAACCAATCAATGATATTAAATACAATTGTTTTAGATATCCATTAGATAAACACAAATTGATAAAATTAATCACTAATACGTTTGTATTTTCGGGATCAATTCACAATTATATAATATTATTGCCTAGTTTAGCCACTATTGGAATACTTGCCTATGGATATCAATTGGCCTGGCAGGCACCGGTGGCTACATGTGTCCAAATGTCTATTTCAGGCACTATTATCACATCGATTTTATTTCTAATATCTTGTATCCAAACGTATAGTTTACTATTTTTAGGTGCATCCTTACTATCATTGGGTGTCTATTTAAGTCAACAATGTTTTCTAGATATCTATACCCGTATGTCGGCAACAATTTATACGTCTAATATCGATAATAATACTAATAATAAAATTAATTATAGCCTAATAATTGAATTAATTAATTGGCATAACTATATATGCCAGATTGTTAATAATTATAATCGACTATTTAATTATGTATTGTTTATACTCTATTACTTTACAACACCCGGTATAGTAATAATGATATTTTTAGTATTTCATAGTCAAACAAATATTGTAGGAAAAATATTTTTAATATTTATTATTATTACCAGTATTTTAATTTTAATATTTATGATTATTTGTGGTCAAAAAGTTACAAAACAGGCTCATAGACCCACAAATCTTTTGAATACAATTATGGCCCGAAATCTTAAAATACCGGTTTTGTTTCGTTTAAAACTAGAGCTATATTTGACCCGACTTTCTGAGGGTCGGGATATTGGACTCTATGTATTAAATATGTTTCCAATGAATAGTTGGGAATCGTTTCAATATTTCACTATTATTGTTACATTAATTATTAATTTATCTAACATGATTAAACAATAAACTATTTTTTTTGTCTATTTTTATTATTTGTTTATTTTAAAATCAGTAATTATGTTTATCAATAAAATTTTATTTCTTAAATAATTAATAATGTTTAATTATTTATTTATTAAATTATTAAAATAATGCTTAATATACTTTACATTACTGTATATTAAATTATAATAACAAATATTTAATATAATAAATAAATACGATTAGTTCACTAAAATAAAATTAATAATTTACTAATAATTTTTTATTAATTGTTTTTAATTTATTTTAAATATTATTATTATTATTATAATTATACAATTAATTTATAGCAATGGTTTAGTGATCTAATGGCTGATCCAATGGATCAGTTGGCTGATTGGTGTTCAAAAATAATTGCCTTTTTCTCGTTTCAATATTTCAATATTATTGTAACATTAATTATTAATTTAACTAAAAGATCTATTTTTTATTTGTTTAATTTAAAATCAATTATTATGTTTATCATATATATTAAATTAATAAATTCATTTTAATGTACTATAACTAAATTATTTATTATATTTATAATACTTATATAATATTTTTTTATAAACACATTATAATATTTTATTTAATTGAGACATTTGTAATCATAAAAAATAATGTCATTACCTTAGTTTAGGTAAATGAATGTCATTTTTATTATTTCATATATACTATAATAATAATAATAATAATATAATAAATTTAATATAATAATTATTATTTAGAAAATCCCAATTTTCTTACCTTATCAACAATAGAAATTGCATATATATTTGATGCCATTATATAGGATAATTAAATAAATTAATATAACCATGATTAATTTATAATAATTAAGTTTATTTATCAACAGATAATCAGCAAATGATTTTACAATAAAAATTAAATAAATATCATATAATGGTTCATAACTTTCAACTACTGTTTGAATATCATAATAACTATCATAATTTATAGGCATAATCATAATTATCAATTTATGTATTATAATAATAATAATAATTTTGATAATATATCTAATAATATTACAATTGACGACCATATTTAATGCAAAAAAATAAATAACTAAAACAATCTATTGTTAAAATTATTATAGAATTATATAAATATTTTAAGTATTTTAAACCTATTGTTTTTAAGCATTTTTTCCAGACCTATAGATTATTTCCATATTAATTATTATTATATAATAGCATTATAGTTATCATAATCTATAGACAATTTAATCATAATATGTATTATTATCATGGTGATTTTAATTAAATATCTAATAATATTACTATTGACAAAATTTAATATATATTATATATACATATAAATCCTAAACTATATGTATTATACAGGTATGCTTTGAAATATATCTTTTTTATAAAAGCATTTATAAAATATAATAATTGATTTTTCTATTTATAAAATTATAGTTTTTTTCTAAATAAGTTTTATTAGTTAATATCATAATTTGTATTATAATTATTAAATTGCATGTATTTTGTAAATATTAATATTGGTAATACAGTATTACTAATACTACTACTAATAATAATAATAAGTTGACATTATTGTCAAAATAACATGGAATTAAATAATTAATTTTCATTAAACTTATTTTTTTAATAAAAAATATTAAATATAAATTTTATGAACGCCAAAAATTAATTATGATATATAATAATTTTAAAAAATATTATTCTAGTAAATAAAATAATATTTATAAATTATTGTTTAATTAAAGTTGTTTTTAAATTTGAAATATAAATTTGTAAAACGCAAAAAATTAATTAATATTTTTTAATATAAACTAATTTAGTATTACGGAAACTGTTATTATAAAATTATTGATTAAAAATATTTTTAATTAAAAACTATCAAAAAATATTGTCATTACCTTAATTTAGGTAAATGAAAGTCATATTAATTATTTCAGTAAATACTATAAAAATAATAATATAATAAATTTAATGTAATAATTATTATTTAAAAAATCCCAATTTTTTTACCTCATCAACAATAGCAATTGCCATATATTTGATGCCATTAAGTAGGACAATAAAATCAATTAATATAACCATGATTTATTTATAATAATTAAGTTTATTTATTAACAGCTAATCATCAAATGATTTTACAATAAAAATTAAATAAAAGTACAATAAATTATAATTGTTCATAACTTTCAAGTACTGTTTGAATATAATAGTAACTATTATAATTTATAGACATAATCATAATTATCCATTTATGTATTATAATCATAATAATTTTAATAAAATATCTAATAATATTACAATTGACGGCCATATTTAATGCAAAAAAAATAAATAATTAAAACAATCTATTGTTTAAAAACATTAATAAAAAAATAAAAATAATTATTATATGAAAATATAATAGTTATGCTTATAAAATATAATATATTTTAAACTATTGTTTTTTTAGCTTTTTTCCAGACCTATAGATTTTTTTTAAAGAAAAATTATTTTCATATAATTTATTATTATATAATAGCATTATAATTATCATAGAGTATTACTACTACTACTACTACTACTACTAATAATAATAATAATAATAATAATAAATTGACATTATTGTCAAAATAACATGGAATTAAATAATTAATTTTCAGTAAACTTATCATTTTTAAAAAAAAATATTAAATATAAATTTTATGAACGCCAAAAATTAATTATGATATATAATAATTTTAAAAAATATTATTTTAGTAAATAACATATTTATTAATAAATTATTGTGTAATTAAAGTTGTTTTTAAAATTTGAAATATAAATTTGTAAAACGCAAAAAATTAATTAATTTAAATATAAACTAATTTAGTATTACGAAAACTGTTATGATATATATATTTTAAATTAAAAATATAAATTTGTAAAAAGAAAAAAATTAAGTTATACATTTTAATATAAACAAATTTAGTTTACGGAAACTGTTATGAAATATATTTTAAATTAAAAATATTTTTCTTAAAAACTATTTTAATACTTATTTTACTCTAGCTTAATACCAAATATTTAATAAATATAATTTTAATTAAATATCAGAAAAAGCTATCTAAAAAAATGGCAATAATTAGAAATTTAGTTAAATTTATTATCAAATTTATATTAATTATAATTAACTATTTTAAGTTAAAAATTCAACTAATCATAGTATCATGGTCAATTAATGATGACTATTATGATATTGAAAAAACACTAGAAAGCTATGAACGCTTGTTTAACACTTATCTGATATTTGTATCGAAAACATTAGATGACTATCTATTGGATAAACCAGATAATCGTAAATATATCATGGTCATTTTGATTGATCTAATGGTTTTAATTAATGGCATTAAATTTGCATCTTTAGGTATTGTTAACAAGGTAAGCGAGTATTTTTTCATATGAAATAATTAAATAATAATAATTATTATTATTATTGATAATTTTGTTACAGAAATGGTTTACTGAACTAATTGGAGATCCAATCAATCTGTTGGCTAATCCTGTATTATTGGGATCATTGGGTAGTTTTGCATCAATCAGTATCTACTTTATACGTACTATTTTTCACTATAAGGAGTATAGAAACCGATTGTATTTTATTCGTTATATAATTGATATCAAATACAATCGATTGAAATATCCATTGGATAGACAAAAATTAAGACAATGGTGTTATTGGTCATCAATATTTTGCAATCTATTGTTTGAACCGCTAATGATTTTTGCCATTTTAATTACAATAGCCATAGATTATTACGCTTTCAAATTGGTTAATAATAATCCTAATTATAATCACAGACTATCAGTATTTAATTATATTTTATCAATTCAATTAAATAGTCTATTATATTTTGGTCTACCATTAGTTGGTGTGACAATACTAGCCGCTAAACAAATCTTTTACAAGTTATATATACGTATGCGTGATATAATTTGCATGTCTACTACTATTAATAATAATAATAATAACCGTAATAAAAAGCATAATAAAATTGTCAATAATTATAATAATATTCAAAAACTAATGGCACTAATCGATGAACATAATTTTTTTAGCAAAATAATCCATGATTTTAACAAATTTTTTTCATATATTATGTTTTTACTGTATTATTTGACAACACCGGCTCTTATGTTATTAATTAATTTATCCTTTCATAAAGATACTGATAGTAATGCTAAAATATTTTTGCTAATTACCGGAGTTTGTATTATAACTATTGGATTAGTTATACTATCGTTTGTCAACATTATAGCCAAACAGGCCCACAGACCCCGAAACCTATTGAACACATTTATGGCCCGAAATGCAGTTTTGCGTAAAACTAAACCAACAATTTTACAAAGTTTAAAGTTAGAGCTATATTTGGCCCGACTTTCTGGTCCTGTAATTGGTATCTATTGTTTGGATTTGTTTCCAATGAATAGTTGGGAAATATTTCAATATTTCTATATATCCGGACAACTATTTATTACTTTAATGAGCATTTAAAATAACTTAATTTACAAAAAATATTTAATTTACAAAGTTTTTAAGCATTATTGATGTTACTTATAAAATAAAATAAATATTGTTAATTATTTTTTTCGTTTAATTAAACTTGGCTTAATATAGATATTCAAAATTATTTTTTTAATTTGTTCATAATTTTATAATTTATCAAAAATTTATTAATGTACTATTGATTTATAGTTAAAAATAAATTAGTATAATAAGCATATAATTTTTGTATATCAAAAGATTTAAATATTGTATAATATTAAAATTAAAAATACAAACTAATGATAATATTAATTTTTGAATTACTAATTGTAAATAATTTAATATATATAATGCATAATAAACTTTAAGATCAATTTAAATAAAACAATATTTATAGGTTTTTATAGTTAATAATTTATAGTTTATAACTTTTGTATAATAATTTATAATTAATTATCATTTTTATTTGTAGATTTTATAAAATATTTTTATAAACTATATAAACATCTATTTTTTAAACATAACTTTTTGCAAAAAAAAGAAAAATATATTAATAATTGTTAATAAGTCTAATATTTATATATATGTTAGTATAAATATAATATATTTAGTAAAGTAGCCAATATTTTATTAGTTAATTATGTTTATATTTCTCAACACAATGAGAATATATTTTTTTAATTAAAATTAATTAATTAATTGCATAATCTTTCGGTATTATTGATTTTATTCATACATACATACCTATTGAAGCAATAAAAGTGAAATCTATTATTATAATACATTTACAAATATTACAATATAATAATGTAGATTATTATTACAAACATACATTATTATAATACATAAATTGATAATTATTATTATGCCTATAAATTATGATAGTTATTATTATAATAAAAAAAGTACTTTAAAGTTATGAACAATTATATGGAATTTATTTAATTTTTATTGTAAAATCATTTGATGATTATCTGTTAATAAATAAACATATTACTATTAAAAATTAATCATGGTCATATTAATTGGATTAAATGGATTTTATTGTCCTACTTAATGGTATCACATATATAGCAATTGCTATTGTTTATAAGATAAAAAATTATTATATTATTATTATTATTATAATATTAACTGAAATAATTAAAATGACTGACATTTATCTAAATTAAGTTAATTACATTATTTGTTATCATTACAACTGTCTATATTAAATAGAATATTATAATGTTTTTATAAAAAATATTTAATAGGTATTATAAGAAATAATTTAGTTACAGTACATTAATAATATTTATTAAAAACCTCTTAAAGTAAACTATATGATATGTTATGATAATTATAATAATTAATTTTAAATTAATCAAATAAAAAATAGTTTATTGTTTAATCATGTTAGATAAATTAATAATTAATGTAACAATAATAGTGAAATATTGAAACGATTCCCAACTATTCATTGGAAACATATTTAATACATAGAGTCCAATATCCCGACCCTCAGAAAGTCGGGTCAAATATAGCTCTAGTTTTAAACGAAACAAAACCGGTATTTTAGGATTTCGGGCCATAACTGTATTCAATAGATTTGTGGGTCTATGAGCCTGTTTTGTAACTTTTTGACCACAAATAATGATAAATACTAAAAGTAAAATACTGGTAATAATTATAAATATTAAATATATTTTTCCTACAAATATTGTTTGCTTATGAAATACTAAAAATATCATTGTTACTATACCGGGTGTTGTAAAGTAATAAAGTATAAACAATACATAATTAAATAGTCGATTATAATTATTAACAATCTGACATATATAGTTATGTGAATTAATTAATTCAATTATTAACCTATAATTAATTTTATTATTAGTATTATTATCGATATTAGACGTATAAATTGTTGCCGACATACGGTTATAGATATCTAGAAAACATTGTTGACATAAATAGACACCAAATGATAGTAAGGATGCACCTAAAAATAGTAAACTATACGTTTGGATGAAAGATATTAGAAATAAAATCAATGTTATAATAGTGCCTGAAATAGACATTTGGACACCGGTAGCTTCAGGTGCATGCCAGGCCAATTGATAGCTATAGCCAATTATTCCTATTGTGGCTAAACTTGTCAATAATGTTATATAATTGTGAAAAAATCCGGAAAATCCAAATGAATTATATATTAATTTTATCAATTTGTGTTTATCTAATGGATAACTAAAACAATTGTATTTAATTTCATTGATTGGTAGTAATAAATCTAATCGTTGGTGATATTCAAGATAGTGAGTAATAATCCGCAACAAATAATTGCTAAATAAAAATGAGACCATTAATGCCGCGACTAGTCTTTGGTTAGCCAACAGATTAATTGAATCACCCATTAAATTGTTAAACCATTGCTTTTTAAATTTAATAATAATAATAATTAAATCATTTTTTACTATCAATTCTAATAATTTCATTAGAAATATAATTAATATTTACTTTATTTACATATTTTTTATATATTATAAATAAATTTTGTTTTTATTACCTCATCCACAATAGCAACTGCTATAAGTTTAATGCAATTGATTAATACCATTAGATCAATACAAATGACCCAGATATATTTACAATAATTAGGTTTATTTAATAAATATTCATCTATTGATTTTACTAATAATATATTATATTTAAAAAATAATTTTTCTATAGTTTCTATCACTGATTTAATATCATAAGAGCTATAATCAATTGAAAATGTGTTTAATTTTTCAATTATTATCATTAAAACATTTATTAATAATCTAATACTGAACTTAAATATATTTACAATAAATTGTTTACAACATTTATATAATAATTTATAATTAATAATCATTTTTATTTGTAGATAATATAGAATATTTTTATAAATTAAAGAAATAATGTTTTATTAGTTATACCGTTAATGTTTGTGTTGTTAAAAAAACAATGAAAATATATTTTATTTAATTCAAATTAATTAATTATTTGCATGTTTTTAATGTAAATCTAAATTGTGAATACAATTTCGTTATTTTAATTATAATATAAATTATATACAAAAATAGAAATCAAATATATTATATATACAATATATATAGATATATATACAGTTTTAATTTATCTAACTACACAAATAAAATTGTTAATATCTCTAAAAACTTTTTTTAAATCAATTTTTATGTTATTTATGTTAAAATATAGTATCAAAATTATTTTTTTTATCTGAAATCTGTAATATTTATAAAAATTAAATGATTTTAGTTAAAATTATGCATATTTAAGTTATAAAATATTAATATTAAAATAGGTAATAATTTTTTTTAACATTTAAAATTCATTATTAGACATTTTATTATTATCAAATATAGATGTTTTTTAAAGGTGTCGATTATTGTATTAAAATGAAATTTATTTCTTTATAGCAAATAAAAACAAATTTATTCAATATGTTAAACTTATTTATGTCTATGTTTCAATACATTTTATTAAATAAAATTTTTTATATAAAATTATTTAAGAAATTTCTATAAAAATTATTTTGGTAATTAATAAATCGGGGAGTGGGGGTGGGTTAAGCTTTAATTTAAAATAAATAACATAAAAAATGGTCATATGATTTTATCTGTGTAATTAGTTAATATTATGACTATATATACTGTATATATATATATATATATTTATATTTAATTGCAAAATCTGTGTAATACAAAATTTTGTCGACAATTATTGATTGATAATTAATAAATACATAAATATAGGTGCAATTGAAGTAAAAAATCTGATATTATTAAACATTTACAAACATATTAAAAATAGTTATTATTTTCTGAAATAATTAAAATGACTTTCATTTAACTTAATTAAAATAATGACAATATTTTTTTTATGATTACAAATATTTCTATTAAATAAAATATTATAATGTGTTTATAAAATAATTTAGTAGGAATTATAATAAATGATTTTTAATTATATTAAATTTATTAAAAAACTGATAAAATAATAATTGATTTTATATTAAACAAATAGTTTAAATAAAAATAAAATAAGATTTAAGATAAAAAAAATAATTTATAGTTAAATCATGTTAGATAAATTAATAATTAATGTTAATATAATAGTGAAATATTGAAAAGATTCCCAACTATTCATTGGAAACATATTTAATACATAGAGTCCAATATCCCGACCCTCAGAAAGTCGGGTCAAATATAGCTCTAGTTTTAAGCGAAAAAAAACCGGTATTTTAGGATTTCGGGCCATAACTGTATTCAATAGATTTGTGGGTCTATGAGCCTGTTTTGTAACTTTTTGACCACAAATAATCATAAATATTAAAAGTAAAATACAGGTAATAATAATAAATATTAAAAATATTTTTACTAAAAATTTTGTTTGCCTATGAAATACTAAAAAAATCATTAGTACTATACCGGGTGTTGTAAAATAATAGAGTATAAACAATATATAATTGAATAGTCGATTATACTTATTAACAATCTGGCATATATAGTTATGCCAATTAATTAATTCAATTATTAGGCTATAATTAATTTTATTATTAGTATTACTATTTATATTAGACGTACAAATTGTTGCCGACATACGGGTATAGATATCTAAAAAACATTGTTGACTTAAATAGACACCAAATGCTAGAATGGATTCACCTATAAATAGCAAACTAAACGTTTGGATTATACATATTAGATATAAAATCAATGTAATAATAGTGCCTGGAATAGACATTTGAGCATCGGTAGCATCCGTCTCCTGCCAGACCAATTTATAGCCATAGCCTAGTAGACCCATAGTTGCTAAACTTGTTAATAATATTAGATAATTGAGAAATGACACCGAAAATACAAATATATTGTTAAATATTTTCCTAATTTTGTGTTTATCTAATGGATATCTAAAACAGTTGTATTTAATATCATTGATTGGTTGTAAAAAATTCAACCGTTGGTGATATTCATGATAGTGAATGATAGTCCGTATCAAATAATTGCTAACCAAAAATGAGACAAACAATGCGGTAATTAATGTTTGGTTAGCCAAATGAATAATTGAATCACCCATTAGATTACAAAACCATTGCTTTTTAATTTAAGAATAATAATAATAAAAACATTTTATATTTTTAATTCTAATAATTTCATTTTTTTATTTACATATATTGTATAAATTATAAATAAATTTTGTTTTGATTACCTCATCCACAATAACAACTGCTATAAGTTTAACGCTATTGAGTAATACCATTAGATCAATACAAATGACCCAGATATATTTACGCTTATTGGGTTTATTTAATAAATATTCATCAATTGATTTTACTATAACTATATCGTATTTAAAAAATAATTTTTCTGTACTTTCTATCATTGATTTAATATCATAAGATCTATAATCAATTGAAAATGTTTTTAATTTTTCAATAATTATCATTAAAACATTTATTGATAATCTAATACTGAACTGAAATATATTTACAATAAAATGTTTACAACATTTATATAATAATTTAAAATTAATAATCATTTTTATTTGTAGATAGTATAGAATATTTTTATAAACTATAGAAAGATTTATTTTTTAAACATAACATTTTTGCAAAAAAATATATTAATAATTGTTATTTAGTCTACTATTAATATATATTGGCATAAATCTAATATATTTAATACAGTTGTATTTATTTTATTATTTAATAGTGTTTATGACGTTTAACACAATGAGAATATATTTTTTTAATTCAAATTAATTAATTAATTGCATGATATTTCGTATTATTGATTTTTATTGATACATACAAATCTATTTCGAGCAATTGAAGTTAAAATACATTTACAAACATTACAATATACTAATGTATACTTATATAAATTATAATTAATTATTTTTTGATTTATTATTGATTACTTAGTATTATTTTATAAATATATTATAATTAGATAGACATATATTGTGTTTGAAACAAATAGTAAATTATAACTTAATAATTCTATAAATTTTATTTTACTATTATATTAATAGTTATCACCAATTGACCATGATAATGTTGATGATATTAATAATTTAGTTTTTATAATTAATTAGTTAATTATATTTATAGTAAATTGTATAAAATATTTAAGTAGATTTTTAATAGCTATCATTTTCTATAATTTTATTTGATTATTATTAAATAATTATAATTATTTTATATATATATATAGGTATCTCATTTTGTATAGTAGTGTTATACATGTAGTATAATATTATATGTTTATTATTATGTCATATTAATTTAGTATTACAATAGCTATAAATATGGGGATCTCATTGTAATAACAATAAATTTATATATAATAATAAAAACAAAATTATTTTGATAATATTTTTTCGTTTATTACTTATATTGTATTTTTAAAAAAACAGATCCACATTTTTCTATTATTGAAATATTAAATAATCTAAAAAATAATGCAAAAGTTAATTTATTATTTAATAATATTAATAATTTAATAGCAAAACTTAAAATAAATTAAATATTTGATTAAGATTTTTATATTTTAAAAAATAATATATTAATATTTTTATAAACTATTGGTATTTATTATGAAAATGTATTTATATTTTAATTATTAATAAAACGTTTTTACCAAATAAAGTTTATATAATAATCAATAAATATCAAGATAAAACATTAATTAGTATTATATTTATTTATCTAATGGATATCTAAAACAATTGTATTTATAATATCATTGATTTGTTGTAAAATAATCAAATCGTTTGTAATAATCATGAAAGTAAATGATAGTCCGTTACAAATAATTGCTGACCAAAAATATGGCAATTAATGATTGGTTATTCAACTGATTAATTGGATAATAGACACCCAATGATAGTATGGTTCAACTTATAAATAGTAAAGTTTGGATAATAAATATTAGAGATAAAATTGATGTTATAATAGTGATTGGAATAGATATTTAGGAACCGGTAGCTTCCTGCTCATGCCCGTTTTGTATAGTAGTGTTGTATATGTATAATATTATAAGTATAATATAATTATGTCACATTAATATAAGTATTACAATAGCTAAAAACATTGTAAAACAATAAAGTCAAATTTCTATATAATATACAAAATTATTTTAATACTATTTTTACGTTTATTACTTATATTATAATTATTTAAAACATATCCATATTTTTCTTTTACTTAATTATTAAATAATCTAAATATAATGCTTGAGTTAATTTAATATTTGATATTATTAATAATTTAATAGATAAAGTAGTTAATTAAAAATATTAAACTAGATTTTTGAAGCTTATAATTTACTATTATTTTATAATTAGATATTAAAAAAAACTTAATTATTATTATTATTATCAATATAACAACTTATAGTACAAAATAATTTAAATATAATTAAAAAAAAATTCCGTTCAAATAAATTTTCAATTTTATTTAAAAATAACATTAATTTAAATTAATTAATTAATATTATGTTATTAAGTATAATGAAAAAATAACAAAATTAGTAGAATTATATCATTATGTTTAATACAATATTGTTTTTTATTAAAAAAGCAGATCTTTAATTATAATTTTTTTTTTGTAAAATAATTATTAATATAAAACTTAGATAAATTTAATATTAGATAAAGATTGACTAAATATATTAATATTGTTATTAACTATTTATATTTAAATTATTGATATAAAAGCTTTTACCAAATAAAGTTTATGTAATAGTCAATAAATATTAACATAAAAATTTTTATTAATTTTATATTTATTATTAAAATATTATTTTAACAATAAATTTTTATACATTTACATTAAATTGATAAACTTAATATACATTAGAAATTAATTAAATAATATAGCACTGAGTTTTTTTGTAACTAATAATTAATGAGAAAATTAGTTTTATGGTTAGCCAACTGATTGCCAATTGGATCACCCATTAGATTATTAATCGATTGATTTTTAAATTTATAATAATAATAATTAAATCATTTTTTACTATCAATTTTATAAAACTTATTTTATTTTTTTAAACTAATTTAAGTTAAAAATTCAACTTTCGGGTCCTGTAATTGGTATCTATTTTTTTGAATTTATTTCCAATAAACACTTGGAAAGTGTTTCAGTATTTCTATATATATATATTCGGACAACTATTTGGGTTTAATATAATTTTATAATTAACGATTTGATAATGCTAGATATAAGTATTTATTTAATTAAAAATTGTCTTAAAAATTAACTATATACTTATATGATTAGTTAATATTTATTTTATTAAGTTTATATAATATTAAAGAAATAGTAAACTTAATTAAGTTAGTATTAATGCTTTACTTATTGTAAAAAAAACTGAATTAATGTATTATTGATTTATATTTAAAAATAAATTTTTGTAATAAATATATATTTTTTTGTATTTCAAAAGAATTAAATATTGTAATTTTAAATTAAATTTAAAAAAAATAATATAATAATCAATTGTTAAATTGAGTAATTAATGTTATATTTAAATAATTTTTGTCTGATTCTAATAAAATTAATTAAACCAAATAAAAATATTGATTATATAACGAAATAATTATAATGAGTTTCATCACCCATAGAAATCTAGGGAAAAATCTCCCATAGACTCCACTTACGCTAAAGCGAAACTCTATAACAATCCGCCATTTATTGTGACCCCAAAAAAACACTAGATTCTGACGTCACTCACTACGTTTGGCGACATCGACTATGGTCACGTGATCAATCAAATTGACGACATCGACTATGGTCACGTGATCGAAAAACTTTTTTGGCGCCAATCCTCGGAATGATTGTCACGTGATCGAAAAAACCGTCCATCAATAACGTCATGATAATTATGTAAAAAAACGTAATATATGTAAGACTTTGATTGATAAAAAAATTTAGGCATAAAGTACGTCAAAAACCGTTATTTATTGTTTAAATATCATGGGTATAGCAATTATCGTGTGACGTCACATAAAAGAATTATGTACCGCTAAATACGATTTGACACTAATTTAGTACAAAAAATTCGATTATAGTATACAAATTAATAGCATAAACTAATATTATATAATAAAATTGATTTTTTAAAAATCAAACAAAAACACTTAATTATTTAAGAAATGAAATAATAAACAATAAATATTAATCTAATCTAATTTTAACGTTCAATTTGCCAATCAATTGGCTAACACTTTGACGATCCGGATCGGTAGAGTTGGCTGGAGTGTCGGTATTCCATTTGAACAATAGTTTTTCAACAGCCAACCAAAATTTTCTAGTGCCGCTGATGTAGTCATAATTGTTGTTCGTATAGCGAATCATAATAGCTGTTGCCAAAGCTTCGGCCACCGATGTGCATTCAGCGATGTAGAAAGTCGGGTCATACATCGATAGATAGGTATTCTGGAAAAAGCATTTAAACATAATATTTTCTTGAATATTTTCAATGGCATTAAGCGATGTACACGGCGACACCACTAAGTAGAGATTTGGCAAAACTGGTGACGGCTGACAATCAAATGCTATGCTATTCGATTCTGTTGTTTTGGTGATTAGCATATTGTCGGAGCATTGTTCGCCAATTCCAAACAGAACACGTCGGCCGATATCACACGTTAGCGATGCCAACAATATTATTGCGACCATTGATTTGCTATAATCTATAAGTATAAAATTAAATAATTAATCATTGAATCAATTAATTAAATGTTAGTTAGTTAGTTATTAACATACTATGTCCATTTGTTGATATTTTGAAAAGTTTTTGGCAATATTCATTTGTTTTCATATCAAACAAACTTTCTCGATGAGTATATAATCGTTGCCATAATTCTTTGCCGTTAATCAGGACTCTTTTTCTCATTTTCTGATAGAAAGCTATTTAGTTGACTCTTTGTTTTGGCAAGTTTTTGAAATAAATCTCTTATCTTTACGAGTTAAATAATTTAAGTTACTTATTTGTGAATTACTATTATGATTAGTATTAACGAAACCATTAGTCGAATCGACATCCAACGATTTTGTTAACTAATAATTTAATAAAAATAAATAAACAAACAAAATTTATTTATAGCTTCATTAGTAACTTATCTAGTATTAGACTTACAATCTTCGGTTCAATGGTCAGTCTTTTTAACACTGGTTCTATAATTGAAGAACACGATTCAGAGGATGAAGACGACGAACTCGAGATCAATACCAAACGCTTTCTTTTCCTTAATTTCTAACCAAAAAATAATCATTAAATTTAATATGTACTACATTATTATATATATATAATGTATAGTAAGTAAATAACTGATTAGTGATAACCTTTTTTCCGAAATTAGATTTCTCTCCAACTACGTATTCAGTAGATTCAGATTGTGGTATCGCTTTTGAATCCATTTTTATTGGATCACTTGTCTTCGAAAAATGACTGTTATCATAGTAATTCGGTGGACTCAAACAGTAATTATTAGATTCAAAATAATTGTCATTATTTGAAATCAAGTCACTTGGGTTACACTTAACTGAAATATTTTAAACAATTATATAGACAAAAGCAGTTAATCAAAACAAATCAAATTAAATTATCTATTTATATAAATAAAAATAATTACTTGTGGGTAAAGTTTTATTGAAATCTTCAATATTGACATCCATACTACTAATTTGAGATTTTTCATTATTACTAATTGTAAAAAACATTTCCTAATAATTAATAAATTTATAAATCAAATTGAAATTATATTTATAAATTATTTATTAAATATCTACTTACAAATGTTTTTTCAAATTGATTACAAATACTTGGATATTTCGATGCAAAAACATAAGCTAATATTGATCGACATATAATCAAATATATATCTTCATTCTCTTCATTCGATACTATCGATCGAAATTTAATTTTATATTAATTAAAAAAAAATATTAATTTATTAATAAATAATTTATTTTAGATAAGATTAAAATAAAATGTCATACATTTAAAACAAAAAACATATACCTGTAATACTGACCGCAATGACGTATAAATATTAATTTCAAATTATTGATATCGGTTGCGGTAAACTCAATCGACATATCATCAGTGATGCGTTTATATAAGTCGAGTTCGACGGGATTTGTGGCAATAAATATCGGTAATGCATTTGCTGTAAAACTAATACTATTACTGTTAACTCTTAATTTCTGATTAGTAGTGATATCTTCACTATCATATAACAATGGATTATCGGTAATATTAGTCGGTAATAATGCTTTCATTAATAACATAACCTTTTGCGATGACAACAGTGACTTCGGTGATAATTTCGGTTCTTTTCTGTGTCGGCGTGTTGTACCAATAATATGAGTGATTGGCCGCTTTCGAACAATGGTTTTCGATTGTTTAGGTTTTCTACGAACAGTCAGCGATACCCGATCATCTGATTCCATTGTTGAATTTAGATGTATATATAATACAGAATTAAACAATAAATTAATTTAGTATATAATTAGTTTTATATTATGAATAAATAAATGACTGACTAACTAATACATTTATCACAAATATACCATTGACTTGAAATGATTAAAGTTTATAATCTATTCATATGTTATTTTGTTGCTAACCACATATAATAAAAAAATTAACAAAAAAAAATAATTGTAGATTTAATATTCTATTGTTTACTTACTTAAATTTAATAGTTTATATTTAACTAAGTAGTTTATATAATAGATTTTAAAATGTCAGATTTTAATCTTAAATGTTGTGATAATAACTATTCAAGTGATGGTGCATTTCGAACACATATTAGATTGAATGATTTTTTCGACATTTTTAGTCTTTTCGTCAGCAATAGTCAACAGCTTTGGAACATTAGCTGATCCAGTCTTTTTGAATAACTCATCATAAATACGTTTTTCAAAGAAGGCGATATCGTTAAGAGACAAAACAGTATCTGTTTTAATTAAGATATCATTAAACATATCCTGTGTGTCTCCTAATAGCTATCCTTCGAGCTCAAAAGCTGGCGTGAAAACCTCTTCTTGAGGTCTATAAGTTGATTGTGATCTCGAATTTTTAAGAAAATTATCAATATCTGCGACTGATATTTTCTTAAACTGTTGTTTTGGCTTAACTGATGAACTGCTTGGCATCAAATTATAATTGTCATAATTATCGAAACCATATTCATTGAGTAATGAATTGATCTCTTCTTCTTCCGTCTCATCGATTTCATTGATTTGATCGTTAAGTTTCTCCGTCTGAAGAAATTTTCTGTTATCATCAC
The DNA here is from genome assembly GCF_028296485.1 of Oppia nitens. Classification (NCBI taxonomy): domain Eukaryota; kingdom Metazoa; phylum Arthropoda; class Arachnida; order Sarcoptiformes; family Oppiidae; genus Oppia; species Oppia nitens. Next base: position 2,344,117 of record NW_026533190.1, read on the forward strand.
CATTATCAGATAAGTCGTCGGTGACGGCAGTTTCTACAATAGTTTTCTTATTTTTAGTCTTATTTAAGATATTTTTGGCCACATTTGAGACATCGTGAGTCAATTGAGGATTTTAGTCGACATTTTTTATGTCACGTGATTTGATGGCCTCCACAAAACATCCAGAATCGACGAGTCCTTTATCTGTCATTTGGTTTTTGTTGCCATTAAATGGTTTGTCTTCAAAAACAATTTGCTGACCTTTTTGACCATCGGGGAGTGAAACTAATTTATAAATTGAAATATTAAATATTAAATATTTAAATTAATATATAATTAAAATGTAAAAAATACATACGGATTCGTTTTCTGTTTGTTATGTTGGCCTCAGTTGATATCAAATTGATGTTTACCAATGTGTCGTATTTTCGGCGAAACAATACCATCGATGGTACTGTTATTTAATAACATATGTTTTATTATTAAATTAAAAACTTTTCAAACAATTTTAATTACCTGCAAATGATACCAAATCTTCCTCTTCTTCCATATTGACTGTCTTCTTGTTGTTGCCGATAATAATTAACTGTAAATGATATGAAAATATTATAAACTAATAATAAACAAACAGTTTTATTACAAAAAGTACTGTATAGTATTAGGCAAATAAATACTGTAATGCAATAACAACAGTAACAATGGCTGCGCACTAAGCGATTATGATATCATAGGATTAATGAAACAAACAAACAGTGCTCTGATTGGGTAAAAACTTTTCACACAATTTTTTGTATACTGCGCGACGTCTAACGATTTTTAATAAAAAATACTTACTCACTTCTGATTGGCTGTCAATCAGAGAACGACACTCGTCTACTACGACATCTATCAGTAGTTAACTATAACTAGTGTTTTCGTTTCAGTCAAATTGTGTTTATAGTCATAAATGACTGAAACGCTAAGCGATAATTTTTCATTCCACTATAAAATGGGCTATTCATCGATACAGAGACAATAAACAGTGACGTTTAGGCCCGACACCAAACGGATTTTTTCTGAACCTACCCCAGTTTTATATGGGTGATTGAACATAATTAATTTAATGACAATAATTTTTATCATTACAAATGTCTTTATTTAATAAAATATTATAATGTGTTTATAAAAATATTTAGAATAATTAATAATTTTTAATAATATTAAATTAAAAATAATAAATATAATAATTTTTAAATTAATAAAATTTAATTAAATAAAAAAAGTTTATAGTTTCATTTATAGTTCATATTAGATAAATTAATAATTAAAATTAATATAATAGTGAAATATTGAAACGATTCCCAACTATTCATTGGAAACATATTTAATACATAGAGTCCAATATCCCGACCCTCAGAAAGTCGGGTCAAATATAGCTCTAGTTTTAAGCGAAACAAAACCGGTATTTTAGGATTTCGGGCCATAACTGTATTCAATAGATTTGTTGGTCTATGAGCCTGTTTTGTAACTTTTTGACCACAAATAATCATAAATATTAAAAGTAAAATACAGGTAATAATAATAAATATTAAAAATATTTTTACTAAAATTTTTGTTTGCCTATGAAATACTAAAAAAATCATTAGTACTATACCGGGTGTTGTAAAATAATAGAGTATAAACAATATATAATTGAATAGTCGATTATAATTATTAACAAACTGGCATATATAGTTATGTGAATTAATTAATTCAATTATTAACTTATAATTAATTTTATTATTATTAGTATTATTATCGATATTAGACGTATAAATTGTTGCCGACATAAGGGTATAGATATCTATAAAACATTGTTGACTTAAATAGACACCAAATGATAATAAAGATGAACCTGAAAATAGTAAACTATACGTTTGGATTGAAGATATTAAAAATAAAATCATGGTGATAATACTGCTTAAAATAGACATTTGTGCACCGGTAGCTGCCGGTGCCTGCCAGGCCAATTTATAGCCATAGCCAAGTATTCCAATAGTGGATAAACTTGTTAATAATATTAGATAATTGTGAAATGATACTACCAATACAAATGTATAGTATATTATTTTCCTAATTTTGTTTTTATCTAATGGATATCTAAAACAATTGTATTTAATATCATTGACTTCTTGTAAAAAATCCAATCGTTGATGATATTCATGATAGTGAGTGAAAGTCCGTATCAAATAATTGCTAACCAAAAATGAGACAATCAATGAGGCAATTAGTTTTTGGTTAGCCAACTGATTAAATGGATCACCCACTAGATTATTAAACCATTGCTTTTTAAATTTAAAAATAATATTAATTCTAATTATTTCATTAGAAATATAATTAATATAATTATTTAATTTATAAATATATTGTATAAATTATAAATAAATTTTGTTTTGATTACCTCATCCACAATAGCAACTGCTATAAGTTTAACGCAATTAAGTAATACCATTAGATCAATACAAATGACCCAGATATATTTACAATAATTTGGTTTATTTAATAAATATTCATGTATTGATTTTACTAAAAATATATTATAATTAAAAGATATCTTTTCTGAACTTTCTATCACTGATTTAATATCATAAGATCTATAATCAATTGAAAATGTTTTTAATTTTTCAATTATTATTATTAAAACATTTATTAATAATCTAATACTAAATTGAAATATGTTTACAATAAATTGTTTACAACATTTATATAATAATTTATAATTAATAACCATTTTTATTTCTAGATATTACATGAATATATTGTAATATATTTATAATCTAAGTAAACAATTATTTTTTAAATATAACTTTTTGCATAAAAATATAATAATAATTGTTATTTAGTCTACTATTTATATATATTGGCATAAATCTAATATATTGTGTTTATATTGCTTAAGACTATGAGAATATATTTTTTTAATTCAAATTAATTAATTAATTGCATGATATTTCGGTATTATTGATTATGATAAAACTGCTATTATAATACATTTACAAAAATTACAATATACTTATGCATACTTATATAAATTATAATTAATTATTTTTGTTTATTATTGATTAGTTAAAATTATTTTATTAATATTTTATAATTAGATAGACATCTATTGTGTTTGAAACAAATCAATAACTAAATAGTTTTATAATTTTTAATTACTATTTTACTAATATATTAATAGTTATCACCAATTGATGATACAGTATTAATAATTTAGTTTTTATAATTAATTAGTTAGTTATAATTATAGTGAATTGTATAAACAGTTTTAAAGTAGATTTCTAATAGCTATCATTTTCTATAATTTTATTTGATTATTATCCCATTTTATATAGCAGTGTAGTACATGTAGTATAATATTATATGTTGATTATTTTGTCACATTATTAAAATAGCTATAAATATGGAAAACAATAAAGTTAAATTTTTATATAATATAAAAACAAAATTATTTTGATAATATTTTTACGTTTATTACTTATATTTATTTAAAACAGATTCATACTTTTCTTTTATTGCGTTTTTTGCGTTCAAATAAATTTATAAAATAACATTAATTTAAATTAATAAATTAATATCATGTTATTAAGTATAATAAAAAATAACAAAATTAGTAGAATTATATCATTACGTTTATTTAAAAAATTGTTTTTAGTAAAAAAACAGATCTTTAATTATATAATAATATTTTAGTTTTGATAAAATCTATTATTAATATAGTTAGTAAAACTTGAATAAATTTTAATATTTGATTAAGATTTTTATACTTTAAAAATAAATAATATATTAAGAATAATATTAACTATAGGTATTTATTATAAATATAATTATATTTTAATTATTTATAAAATGCTTTTACCAAATAAAGTTTATAGAATAGTCAATAACTATTAACATAAAAAATTAATCAATTTTATATATATTATTAAAAAATTATTTTTATTATTTTATACGTTTACATTGAATTGATAAACTTAATATACATTATAAATTAATTAAATAATATAACACTGAGTTTTTTTGTTTAAATACAAGTGTGAAAAATATGGGAAATATTATTATTTGTTAATAATTGATAAATTAAATAAATTGAAACATATTTAAGTTTTTAAGATTATTTTAAGTAAAATATTATTATTTTGTTTTTTAAATATTACATTAAATATTAATTATTTATTTGTTTGTTTGTTAAATATTGTTTGTTGTAAATGTTTGTAAAATATTTTCAGATAATATTAAATATAATGTAAATTAATTAATATAATATCTGTTTTCCTAATAACTTGATAATAAAAACAAATTAATAAAACAAATTTTAAACAATTATTATTATAACATATTATTAATGATTAAATATTTAATAAAATAAAATAAAACAAATTAGATATGACACTTAACAAATATGTATTTAAATTATATTTTTTGTTTATAATTTTTTAAAAAATAATGTTTAGATAAGCTATTATTAAATAAAGATAATATATTATAACAATAATGTTAGATAATTTCTAATTTGTGCATTTATATTGATACAATATTGTCTACAATATAATGTTTATACAGTTAGATAATACTATAGTTTAATCATATAATTTTTACTAATTAGATATCAATCGCAAAATGTATATTTATTTATTTTTAGATATATTAATATATGTATTACTTTATTTGTTTAGATATATATACTGTAAATAATACATAGTTTTTAATTCAAATATTATTGATAATTTATACATAAATAAATAGATTTTTTTTAAAAATGGTACGAGCTCATTCTCTGAGTATTTTTTTTAGTTTTATCATAGTCAAATATTGTATATTTTAATGTTAGCTAGCTTTTTTTTAGAAAAAAAATTATTTGAACAAACATTATATAAACAAATAAATTAAAAAAAATAATTATTCCCATAACAACTAATAATTCCCATTTAAATATACCTTAAATCTTATATTATTATTAAAAAAAAATAACCATTAAAATATAATAATAATAATAATAATAATTAAACAAGCTCATATATTGTTGATATTTGTTCAAATAATTTTTTTTATAGCTAGTTTATATCACAGAATCAACTCGACAATATGATTTTTTTTAAATATATAAATATAAAATACATTATTATTATTATTATTATTATTGCGATTGATATTAAATCTAACTTTTTGTTTGGATTAACTATAAATGTTTTGATATTTTGTTTAAATTACTATAATATAATATATTTTGATATAAAATTTTTACACTTATAAGCATAATAATAATAATAATAATAATAATAATAGAGATATTTAGATAATATTTAATATCATATATTCAATAAAGTGCATTAATAATATAATATTGGTTGTGATTTAAAAAAAAATTAATTAATAATTACATAATAGTATTTTGTATACATAAACCATAATTAGTAAAATAACATTAATAATTTGATTAAAAAATTTTAAAAATCAAATTAAGTACAATTTATATAAATTTAGATTAAAATATAAATAATATTAAAAATAAGTTTTTTAAAATATACATTTACAGTATATGTATTTTTTTAATCTATTTAATGTATTAGTGCGTTAATAAATAATTTAATGAAACGATTATTAATGGCAATCTCTATATGTGTGAATATATATATAACTATAAATATATAATATAAAATAAAGTTAAAAATTAATTTTTTTTTTAAATAATTATAAATTGAAAAATCCTAATAATAGACAACAAAACATAATTATAATAGAATAATTTAAAAAATAATTAAAACAAATTTTACAAACTAAAAAAATGCACAAAATATCATTAAAAATAATAATATTTTAATAATTTTGTTAAAATATAAACTAATTATAGTTTATTTAATTTGTCTAATGATATAAAATGTAGAATATTTTTTGTTATCATTTATTCAATTATTATGATTTTAGATACCTTTCAATAACTGTCTGTATATTATTATTATTATATTATTATTAAGTATGAATTATGGCAACCCATATGATTATTACTATTATTAATAATAATAATTACTAATTATTTGTGGTATCTCTTTAATACATTTTATAAATCATTGTTATTAAAAAAAAAAATTATTTATCATAACATTATATCCGAAATCTAATAATAGTTTTTTTTCTTAATATTTCAATCATCGATCATAATAGTCAACTCTATCAATATAATCACTATTTAAGTGATAATTTATTTTAATTTTTTCTGATAACACATTTGTTTGTTAGTTTGTTTTATATGTTTTTTGTGTATGTATTATATGGTATATATAGATATGGCATAATAATAGATATATATACGAAAAAAGTATTGCATTATATATATATACAGTATTTAATGTATAGAAAACTGATTGATTTGAAGACTGTCCTAATTTTTATTTCATTTCTCCCAGTACTTCATCTCCCGTTCCCATTGAGACCCGTCATCATCATCAGTATAGCGGTGCCCGAAAAAACTTGATATTAGGATTGCCGTGTATTTGTCGCGATTGCGGATCGTATGGATAAAAGTAGGGATCGTCGGGTGCCGGGGCGGCAGCAATATGATAGCTGGTCGGATAGCAACCGGTTCGCCAGACTCGGTGGCCGGGAGGCGGTAGCGGCGGACCGGGAGGTGGAATGCAAAAGAAACGATCTATTGATTGAATAAAAAAGTTATTTAAAAAAATTATTAATAAATACTTTTTCTAAAAGTTATTTATAACATAAAAATTTTATTTATATTTTATATTATAAATATGATATGATGTATCCATATATGTATGTATTATTATCTATTAATTATTATATTAAAAATTTATAAACCAAATATTAAGACACATTTTTAAAAAAAAATTAATGAGAAGCAAATATTTTAGGATTATTATAATAAAATACATAAATTAAATTAAATTAAAAAATAATATATAAGATGACAAAAAAATGTATTATTAAAAAAAGTAATTTTTGAATTAAATTATATAAAATTTATTATTGTAAAATAGTTGTCCTTAAACATAGAAATATTCAAACTATAAATATATTTTTTTATAAATTAGTATATTTTTAATTAAAAATTATATTATAGTGTTAAAAATATGAAAAATTATAAAATATTTTTACTATTATATAATTTAATTGAAAACTTTATTAATAATAGCTAAATTTATGTACAGATAATATACTGTAAAAAATAGTTTGTAAGCAATAAAATAATATATAATAAATAAAAGCTAACTATATTTTCACTATATTTTCACTGTTGACTATCATTATATAATTGTAAATATATATAAATATAAGTTATATATATATGAAATCCCTTATCATTGATCAAATTGAATAAACACTTATATATATATATATATTTTCATTGATTATATTACTCACGATTTTCAAGTGTTTTTATTTTACTTGTTTTGTTTTATAAAACATTTTTCTCATCACTATTATCGCAGATGTTATCAAAATTACATATAATTTATTTACAGTGATTTATATATATATATGTATATATATAATATAAAAATTATAAAATAAAATTAGTAGTTATTTCTACTGAGAGTTTATATACGATTTATAAGTATTATCACACATCATAAGATTATTATTATAGATATGATATGTGTTTAGTATGCTTAGTACTAACACATGCCTTATATAAAAAAACTATATAAATATATATATATAAATTATTTATTACAATTAATTATATATATATATATATATATATATATATATATATATATATATATATATATATATATAGTAGTTTTGGTTATTATTTTAAACATTTGTAAAATAGCAATAAATATTTCAGTACTCATCTTAAATATTTGAAAAATGATTTTTTTTCGGAAATAATTTTATTATTTAAATTATTATTATTATTATTATTTGTAGTTTTTGTTTTCAATTTATAATCGGATAATCAAAATTTAAAAAAAACACTTTCATAAATTTATATTAAGCTATAGATATATTATATGCTATTTTTTAAAAATATATATTTTGTTGAGCAAACTTTAATAAAAAATATTTATAATACTATTTACATATAATTTATTTGATTTACTAACGGATGAATAACTAGTATTTATTTTAATATTTATAAATGCAAACCAACTGAAAGTATAAAATTGAATTTATTTCATAAACAAAATTAAATTATTGTTTATTAAATGAATTGAAATCAATTTAAAAAAAAATATAAATTAGATTTTTTTTAGAAAAAAATATTTTCTTATCAAAAATAAAATATTAAATTTAACAAAAATTTACTAAAAAATTTCCATTTCTCTAAATAACAATTTAATTACAAACATTAACTGTTTTTAATATTATTTTTTTAGTATACACTTCTAACTATTTTTTAAATTTTATTTAAAGTAAAATACATATTTATATGACAATAAATAAAAAATAAAATAAACTATTATAAAGCTAACTATATTACATATTAACAAATAATACTGTAATTACAACAACAACAATGATAGAAAAATTGGTATCATTAAGTAAACTATACAATAGTTAACTAAAATGTACCTTTTATTATAGTTTTTTTTGTTGGTAAAAAAATTGTAACTATTTATATATAAATTTATATATAATAATAATACTACTAATAATAATAATAACAGTAATAATAATCTATACAAACATTAATAAAGTTGTAATACTAAAGTCAACTATCCATATACTTAGGTACATACATATCATATACAGTATATATATATATATATATATATATATATATATATACCGGTATATAGCTAATGTGAATTTTATTGCCCAACCATTACATGTTTTTGTTATTGTTGTTGGGATGATATTATATGTATGAAAATAAAACCGCAATTAGTTTTTTAACGCTAGTAATAGTGACTATAAAGTACTTATATATATAATACTACAGTATTTCTAAGTTCTAACAATAAGTGGTGGGGAAAGGGATAGTAGTATAAAAATGGTTTGACCACTCAAAAAAATAAGTCATATACTAAAAGTAATTATACTGTATATATATGTATATAATATCACACACACACTCAATATCATACAGTCATTAACCGTGTATATGATACGGTACAGTATATCTATCATACATATTATATGCTAAGTGTATGGTGTGGTTGCCTTTTTAGTTGTTGTTAGTGGCCTTAAGTACCTCTAATTTACTGTACTTTATATACTATATATACAGTATATTGAAGGACAGGTAGAAAGAGAAGAATAGTTTATACTTTTAATATATGATAAGCAAAGAAAATAAATAATAAAAATAAAAGTAATATTATTTATATATATATTTATATGAAAGAAAAATATGTTTTCGTAATATATGATAATAATATGATATATATATATAAAGCAAATCTATATGTAAAAAGTTAATATAATTTTTTTAGCAAAGAAAAAAAGATATTTATAAATTACAATTAATTATATCCGTAAATACCATATAATAATAATAATTACATTAATAAATGTAAATCTCTTTAAATATGTTTTGTTGCAAAATATCTTTTTTTTGTACAAAAATTTAAATACTGTTAAATATTTATAGTAAAGAAAAGTAGTTATTTGAAAGTTAATTGTTTTACAAAAATAAATTTCATAAATGATTTTATTATTGTTATGTTATTTATATATTTTATTAATCAAAAATTAAAAAAAAATTAAAGCTATTATTATTAAAAAATTAAAAATTAAATTATATATATATATATTGTATAATTTGATTAATAAAATAAATCTAACATTTATCTTTTTTAATTAATATATAATCCAAATGTATAATTATTAGACTTTATATTATGTATAAATGTTATAAATTATATATATGTATAAATGTATTATATAAAGTGTAATAAGACTTATTATTTTTGGGTATTTAAGACAAATTTAATTAATATTTTATATATTCATTTAGTATTCAACATTATATTCAGATAATATTTGTCAATTTTATGGCAAATAAAAAGGCATTAAAGCATTATTTTGCATAAATTTGTGTGTAATTTTAGATTAAAATTGTGAATTAATTAATTAATTATATATATAAAATAATAACTATTGGGTAAAGATATATATTTGTGTGCATATAAGCGGCAATAATATAGTAATAATAAAAATGCTTTATATATATAGATATATTTTGGGTATTAGACGTTAAAATTAATTACAATGAATTACAATAAATGCGTGTAATTTATATTATTTTTACGTTTAATGCACACTATTATCATAATATACAGTATATATATACAGTATGTGGAAAACTTTATGCAAATATTCTCGAAAAACTAAATTTTTATTAAAAACATTTAACACTAACTGAACAATACTGTACTACTACTGTACAAACAAAAGCAAAATACAGTATCAAGTAATACAATATATATTTTTTAAAAATACAATACAATAGACAGACATAAAATTTTTCATTAAATACACTAAAAGTTGTATATATATATGAAAACAAATTGCTTGTAATTATAAAGTAACCAAACAAACAAAAAAATCATTACTAACTTATAGTGTATACTGTATTTGGTTACATAATAATACAGGGATCACAAGCTTTCATACTAATAATAATAATAATAATAATAATAATAAAATTAAAATTAGTATACGATCTATGAGGCACTGGTATGTCTAAAACACACAAATTTAATACGGAAAGGGATAATAAACTTTTAATTATCACCAAATTATAATATAATTTTATTTATTAAAATTTTGCATGCAATATTTATATATATATATACTGTATTATAAAATACAATATATATATAATATATAAAATGCATATTTAATTTTTTAAAATGTCAAATCTATGATATACAGTGTAGACTATATACAGTATATTAATATTAAAGTTTAGCAGGCTATACACCCATAATCATAAGTGTCTATGTAAAAAATGTGAATAATTAAATTTATTATATAGTTAAAAAAAATTTAATAAATAAAAATTTGACTATTTATTACTTATGTATATTATGCAAATTAACTATATGTATATTAATATATATATAATACTTCATATATATATACTGCATATATGAAGATTAAAAAAAATTTGTTATCATATATTATACATACAAATACTGTATAAATTTTATAATCTATTGCAAGTTCATAGAGAAAGTACTCTTTTATATTAGGAGTGGCAATACTATCACATATATAGTATACATATATATATAATAATAATAATAATAATATTTTTATGTTTATGAGTTGTATGGTGTGTGTGTGTGTGTGTGTGTGTGTGTGTGTGTGTTTGTAATGTATTTAAAGTATCTTTAAATATTATATGCAAATTTATGCTATGATATGATATGATGTGGTAAATCAAAACTATTTTCAAAAAAAGCATTACAAAACTTATTTGTAACGCAAAAGTGAGGGATAAAACAACAACAAAATCACAACATTAAAATAAAATACTTATAATAATAATAATAATGAAAGCGCCGCACAAACTATAATAATGGTTTCACTTGAATATTACTGTATATAAGTTTTAAAGTATTAAAAAGTATTATACATTAGATATAGTAAATACTTTTGGTTAAAATGAAAATGAGTTCATATTTGTATTATAGCGGTATATATACGATAATATATACGATACACACACACACAAAACAGTACTATACATATACTGTACACAAATATTAACCATACATTCATATAGTATTATACTGTATGTAAGTAATAGTTTATATGGTGTGATGTTATTCAACATCAACTAAGATTAGAGGGGGAAAAGTAATGTAAATCTCTTATACAGTATATATATATATAATATTTAGAGATTTTTCAATTGAGATTATTGTTAGGTTGCTGTGAATGTATGGGTGAATGCGATGTACAGACATCAGAATCTCCTCCTGTTCCTCACTAAACACTGAAAACAATAAATGATTACTTTATGAGAGAGAGAGAGCCCCCGATGTTTTGGTGATAATTAGTGTAAACCGGAGAGAGAGAGAGAGAGAGAGAGAGAGAGAGAGAGAGAGAGAGAGAGAGAGGATGGATGGGGAAAGGGAGAGCCATTTTAATAGCAATAGATCTCATTATAAATAATGTAATAGTGTTTGAATAATGCAATTTAATTATTCAAATACAATATGATAACTAAAATGTTTTTTCTTTGTAATAATAATAATTGCAAATGTTTATCATATATATATATATATATATATATATATATAAAATGCATGAAAAGCAATTAAATACCGTACAATAGATATATACTGTATATATATATATAAATTATACGTATAAATAAATTCACATTTTTTTCCTGGCTATCAAAATCTTGATGTTTTGTAATTAAGTTTCAAACAATTAGTTTTTTTTATTATTTGTTAGAATATTTTGTTGTTATCAGTTTTTATATTATCATTATTGGTGCTACTGATAAAAATTAGTGATAAATTTTCTTAAACATAAAATTTTTTTTTTGGCAATTAATATAACTTATAAATATATAAATACAAATTATTATTATTATTATTATTATTGATAATTTCAATATTAACGTCAATAATAATCAAAATAATAATAATAATTTATAGGGCTGTTAACATTGAAACAATTATATTGAAGTTATTAATAATTTATATAATTTTTTATAACATCACAACTAAGCCGACACATAGATATTACACTATTTTTTTTGTTAATTTCAAAGTTAAAAAAATAACGACAAAATCTTATTTATTAATTTAAAGGGGATTTTTTTGGTCACAACAAAAACTATTATAACATAACTATGAAATGTAAATCATACACAAAAATCCTAGCAATGATGATATTATTATTACTATTATTATATTATAGTATTTATTATTATTATTATTATTATTTTATACAGTATTATTGTTTTTGTTGTCTAATTGGTAACCGACACGTAAACATTGTACACAAAAATAATAATATTTATTTACACTGTATTATAAATATAAAATGTAATATAAAATAATACTATATATATAATGGTATTATAAACAACATAAAAATTATATAACTTTTAATGCATTATTATTATTATATAATATACTACAGTGTAGTACTGTATATGATTTGCAGTGAAAATTATAGTTAATACCCGACTTATGACAGTTAATGACCGTATATTATACATAAAATATTGCTTTTTTTAAATATATATATATATATAATACTAAAAATGTTAGATAAAAACTATCCAAAAAAAATAAAATTGTTGTTATTGTTACGAAAATTGTTAAATAATAATTATACATTATGTGCAATATGTTTACAAACAAATTACATTTTATACTGTCTATAATATATCATAGTATTAAGTGTTGATTATAAATACAGGTATCATATAATATATTATAGTATTTTAATACTCTAAAAAAAATAATATCTTAATAATAATACTTAAATATGTGATTAAAGCCAATATATTAGAAAGATTTTTGTTTGCATTGAAAATTGTTATTTAATATTTTGTTACATGTATTATTATATAATAAAAAATATTTTTTTTATATAAAAATATGTTAATTATACTATAGTTTATAATTTGTATAGACAATTTATCAATGCCCAATTATGATATAAAAATTTTTTTTTGAAATTTTTAACTTAGAAAACAAAATATAATAGTTTTCATATAAAATAATTTTTGTATTAAAAAAATAAATCAAAAAAAAAATAATTATAATATTAAAATAACTTATCAAATAATTTCACTGATTTAATAATATTATATATAAAAAAAAGTTTTTTAAGCACGTAGTAAACAATTGTATGATTGATTTTTTTTTTGTTAAAAAATAGTTAAATAAAAATATTTTTCATAAATACAATAAGCATCCGGAAGATAGTATTATATATATATTTAAAATTATGCAAATAATTATAATTTTATATGTGTTTCAACAACAATAAAATAACAGATTATTATTATACATAAATAATAAAATACTTTTTATTAATAATAATGAAATACAAATTTTTTAATCGTCTCATTTCCTATGCTTATCACATAAGTAACTAAAAAAATACTTGTATATAAATATAATATTAAAACTTATAAATATAAAACTTATTATATATATACATACAGTTTATATATAGTTGCTATTATATTTACCACAACAAAAAATATGTAAATTAGCTAAAAAATTTAAAATTTAAATTATATATTACTTTGCGGCATATTTTTTGTTGTTGTTTGTATGTTTGCTGTCCATAATTTTTTTCAGGTATTATGTCATATCATATCATATATATATAATTTACACACATAACACACACACGTGTTTTCAATATATTTTTTATAAAAAAAGTCAAACCCATCAAATAAATGTCAATTAAAAATTGTTATGAATAGAAAGTTTATGCTAATATATTTTATTTTAGTTTTTTTGTTGATCATTGATTGATTAAAATTATATATATATATATATATATATATAAACACTTGTATTTTATTTATATCTTGTAAACAATCAATTTTGCCAATAATCAAAAAATTTAATTGTTTATACATTATATATGCCTATTATACTGTCAATAATTTATTTTTAAGTTAGAAAATTTACATATAGTAGTAACATATAATTATTTAATAAATAGTTTTTAAATAGTATACAATTATTGTGCAAAACTAAAATAATTATATATTTTAATAGTGTATAATAAAATATATGCTAAAAATATATAAACGTGTAAACAATTTACATATAATGGCAATAATAATAATACATAATTACTAATTGAATGTAAAATTCAAAAATATTTTTAAAATTTAATTTGTAAATAATTTTTTTTAAGTAAAATAAAATTGATTAATAGTAATAGTATTAGTAATAATAATAGATATGAGAAAAATAATATAAATGATTATTATTTTAATCAATTTAGTTTAGATTTAAAATAATTACTGGAAAAAAGTGGTAATTAGAAAATTGTGTGAAAAAAAAACTTTTCCTTAATAAAAAAATTAATTTTTTTTCCATACATTAATAACTATAAAAATTAATTATTATTGCAGGAAAAAAATTATCTTCATGTATAGAAAAATTATATATCATATAAAATAAATTCAAAATATATTGTAAATAATCATTTATTTATTTTTTGAAAGGTATATGAACTGATAATCAAATTCAATGACTTTATATATATATATACAGTATATTTATATATATATCAAATCAAACGCAAAAAATTATAAAATTATTTATGCATTAAATAAGGAGTTTATAATCGAAAATGTGTTATAAATTAATTGATAATTAACGCAAAAATCACGATTTTATTTTGAAAACACAAACAAAAACTAATAGTCTATCATTTTTTTTTAAGTTTACAAATAAAGTATAATAACATTATTTTGTTAATCACTTTATTAACTATGATTTTTGTTTTTGTTTTTTTTTTAAAAAAACATAATATACAAAACTTTGAACATAATTGGTAATGAATTTTCATTTTATCATTATTATTAATAAATATTAAAATTTTTTATATGTATATAAAGTATTATATATATTTTTAATTTATCATTATTTTTGGACATTTTATATTATAAAAGATATTTTAATGGCATTTTGATTATTTTACGGCATATTATTTTGTTATTATTATTATTATTAAATATAGTGGAAAAAAAATATTTTTCATTAATTCATTTGTGTGTTAAAAGGAGTCAAAAAACTTTAATTTATTATGTAATTCATTAAATCAAAAACAAAACAAAAAAATATTTTTCTGTTTCATTTCATTCACTTTTATATACAATATATTTATTTGCTATCTTGAGGTCTAAAACCTTTTCATAATAATAATAATAATATTATTAAAGATATAAACATTTTTTATAGAAATAAATGTACAAAAAACAATAGTAATGCTAATGTTAACTAAAAGATTCACTATTTTTTTTTTAAAAAAAAAGATAAAATCAGTTTTTCAAAATATAAATCGTGAAATAAATAAGTTTTGACTGTATTTTATATACAAATATATATATATATATATTTAAAATAGTTATTATGTTTAACATTATTATATTGTTTTTTTTGTCGGTAAGATTCAAGTGGCAAATAAATAAATGAATGAAACAATATATGAAAATCCAATCAACAAAAACTAAAACATATTATCAATTCATGTCATAGCCATTGGTTTTTCCGATAATATTTAATATGAAATAAAAGATATACAGAGAGAGAGAGAGAGAGAGAGAGAGAGAGAGAGAGAGTCTTATAAAAAATCATTAATCATTTGCTAGAAATTATAGCATATATTTTAATATATGTTTTTCTATTAAATTTTCGGTTTTACAGATCATTTATTTTGTTATAAAAGCGGAAAAACACTTTCATCTAATATATGATATGATATATACATTATATGAGAAATATTTTTATAAATATGGGAAAGGCATACATATATATAAAGTTTGTATTGAATATATACAGTATATACATAATACTCTATACTATACATGTTATGAATGTGTTTATCATTAAACAAATAACTTTTTTGTTTCCATAAAAAATATATCGTATATACTGTATATAATAGCAAAAAAATTAGTAATATTTCTTGTTTTTTTTTCTTTAAAGGTTACCCTTTTGTTTAGAAAATTAATTGAAATTAAAAATTTGTTAAAATAAATTGTTTTAAAAACAACAATACATCCTTATCTTATATATTGTATTATCATATAAAAAATGTGTTAAAAAATACAGTACCATAAATGCCAACACATTTTTGAACAATATGTTGACAACTAATAAAAATAAATATTTTTTATAATTTATTTTTAAAAATTTGTACATAAGTTAGCAAATAATTTAATAAATATATACATTTTGATTATTGTTGTTATTAACAAATAAAATAATAATAATAATAATTTATAATGCAATCAATCAAATAGATCCCATTGGAAATTGTAGCGCCAAATACATTGAAACTATTATTATGTGATAATATTTATGTGAACTTAAAATGAAGTCAATTATATTTTTATAACATAATAATAATAATACTGTAATAATAGTTATCAAACCATAAAGTGTTTAATCATTACAAATGTAATTTTTTTTTAATACACAATAGATTTGTAATTAATCTATTAAATCTATATATTAAAATTAGTATTGTATTTACAATATGATTGACAGTAATAATAGTTTTTTTCAGTGCCCATAGAAAATAACAAAAATTAAATTAAAAACTAGATTGTTGTGTAAAATAAGTTTTGTTAAATGTTAAATAAATTTTTATTATTATTATTATTACGAATATTACTGATATTTTTAATTATCATATTATATCTATTTTTAGTTATATATATATACAGTACAGTACTTATTGAAAGAAAAGTTTTGAAACAATATTTTATTTTATAATCTCTTAGTTCATACATTATATAACATTGTTTTTTAATTATTAATATAATCATTATTACTGTATTAATATTTCACATGTATATATAAAAACAATACAATTGGCACCGTGCGCGCACAGGTAGTTAAAGTTAAAGTATTTTTTTATTATATATATATATATATAAATCAATCAAATGTATATTAATATTTTGCACAAAAAAATAATGATAAATACATTAGATATCTAATAAACTATATATATATATATAAATTATTTCAATTCCTGTTTCCCACACACAAAAATACATTTAAATTATAAATATATTTATATAAAATTAATATCAACAATTTTTATATTGAGGATATAAATATATAGTATAGTTAATTTTGGTTTTTTAAAAACCAGCATATATTATATACAGTATTTTAATTAGCACTGGCGGTAAACCAATTAATTATTATATACATATAAATTATAATTAATATATATTTGAAAATATCAATATTACTACTAATTATTGCAAGCAATCAATTAAAAAAAATTAAATAATAAATTAAATAACAAAATACTAGTACAGACATACCGTTATTCATCGACTTCTGGGTCGAGTGATGTGTATATAGATTGCCATTTACGGCTCCGGTATTATTATTATTATTATTATTAATGACATTATTATGATGATTAGGATTACCACTATTATTATTATTATTATTATGATTACTTGTATGATAACTGCTTGTATTGTTGTTGTTTGTTTGGCCAAACTGTTTGTATAGATTGCCACCCGTTTTGGTCAATGGTATCAAATGCGATGGTTTAATGTGCAGAAAGCTGGGCGTATAGATACTCGGCGACGACGGTGACGATAGTTGGTCTCTGTCATCGTGTGACATACCTTCGCGACCCATAGCGGCCAGTTGGCGACCTTTCGGCAGAAACATGACCAGAAAAACCAGTGTGGCCTGGCCGACAATGCCCAGCGCTAGAAAGGCGTCCCGATAGTGGCTGGCACTGGTCAACGATCCGCCGATCCATACGCACCACAAGACAATACTGGTGACTACAGTGATGGCTATGAACATACCTTCGCCGTGATTTTCCCGATGACCTTTGACTCGCAACGATAGGCACGACACTAACACTAGTAGTTTTTTTTGTGGAGGGGATGGGCGGGAGAGACGGGTAGATAAAGACGGTTAGAAAGAGTTTTTATATAAAATTAAGTGTTTATTTTAGATACGGCTTATATACATATATATAATATACAGTATATATAAAATTTATATATATAAGAGTGAAACTTTTAATTATTATTAAATTATATTTTTTTGTTTTATTTTTTTTTTGGTTAATTTTCGGCCGGACTTTAAACTCTCTCTCTCTTAATGAACGCTTAATGAGTCTCTAAATGTTTGTAAAATATTTTTATATATTTTTTGTTTGTATTGTTTATGTTTTGTTTTTTTAAAATTATGTTTTGTTTCTTAATATTGTTTAGTCAAACAAAATAAAGACATAAAAAATAACAATAATAATAATTAATGAACTGTTAAACAATATATATATATTGCTATCGTTTTCATTTTTTTGCCGGTAATTAATACAAACATTTCGTGACTATTTGTTTAGTTAAAGTATTTTATAGAAAAATAAATAAAAATTATAATATTTATTAAAAAATAACACTAAGTTTTTAATATTAGATTATTATTATTATTATTATCATAATTATTATTATCATCATCATTAATATCATTTATGATGATGACTATACATAGTGGATAATATGTAGCATTTTTTTTTGTTTTGTTTTTTTGTTGCACAGTATTTATGATATTAATAGTTATGTTTTATTTAATTAATTATAATATATAGTAATAATGATATCTAGATTTAGTACTACTAGTAGTAGGAGTGGTATTATAGTTACATTAAATATTATGCAAATATCTATTTTAAATCCTGGATATTGCTGTTATTGTTTTTTATTGTTTTAATTTATTTTGTTTTTGTAATGCTTTAGTTTAGTTTTGTGTTATTATTTTTTTTAGTTGCTATTAAAATTAAGGCTAATATGGTATAATTAATTAAATATATATATATAGTGATAAAATATTATTATTATTATTATTATTCAGTAGATTTTATTTTGTTAAATATTTTTATATATTAAGATATGTTTGCATACTATACTATAAAGGCTATACTATTATATATGTATCCTAAATTAATTACATTAAAAAGCATAGCTAAATTAATTATAATTATCTATACCATATTATTATTATAATAATTTATCTAACTTTTAATTTATTTTTATTAAATGAATTTTTTTATTACTATCAATTAGTAGAATCTATACATAAATTTATATATATATATAAAGTATATATATATTTATTTTTATAGATAACCGATATGATAAAGGTTAACACTCATGTATGTGATATCATTAATGGTTAAAATCAAAAATCCTAATAACCACACACACACACACACACACACATATGATAATAATAATAATCATCATTATTATTATCATTAGTGTTGAAACTTATCATTATTGCTATTATTATGATTACTATCCATAAAACTTAAGTGTTATCAATAATATTGAGCCCAAAAATTGACTTAAACTACTAAAACACTTATATAGTAATAATAATAATAAAAGTTATAATTCTCTCTCTCTCTCTCTCTCTCTCTCTCATTCATTCATTCATTCATTCATTCACTCACTCACTCACTATTACTAACTTTCTTTCTGTTTCTCATAAAACAATCAATACATATATATATATATATAGTATTGACTTATTTTTATTTTTATTATTATCATAAGCCATAGTATTGAGTAATATATTTATTATTTAACCGCTAGAATATAGTGCATTGTTTCCTATTATATTAAGTGTGAAACTCAATATAAATACAATATATATATACATTATATATATATATATATATATATATATATATATATATATATATATATATATATGTTTCGGAAGTGTTTGTGTTTTTTCTGAATGCAAGAAAAGCAAACAAATAGATCTAACAAACAAAACCAATTATCTCTATCACTGTATATATAAACAGTCTATAAATACGGTATAATCTAATGGATAGGATTGTTAAAGGCATAAACAGCACATCCTATAAAAAACAATAATAAACTAAACAAAATATTGTGTATGTATTGGATCGTGTGTTTGCACTGGTAGTTTCAATCAGCTATGGATATATATAAAGATTGTACTGTACATCAACATCACTATTGTATAAAATTATTTATATGTCACACACAGACACACACACACATACATACAGACAGTACATACCTATGAGAAACATGTCGTAAACTAATGAGAAGAGCAGTGAACTAATATTGTGATCACATTTGTAGACAACTGTGCCAAAGGCGTCAACGTAGTCGATAACAGTGGTCGAGGTATGATTGAGTAGCCATTGACTGTCGATGGCTAACTGGGTGGCTATAATGAAAAATAATAACAGTGCCTGGTAGAGGGCTGGCAAATAGATGCCCGAATGTAGCGATAAGAGGAACACCGTTTTGACGAGTAGTGTAGCAAATATGACACTGTAGCAAATGCCGAGACCGGCTCTGATTACTGTACAGGAGATCCATGAAGGGTTTGGCACAAATGCAATGCCCAGTGCCGATGATAGGAACAGTCCTAACAAAAGCATTTGGCCCAGAAATAGATGGCGACGGGACGGGGAAGTCCTAATTAATAGACAGAGAGAAAAAAATAACGGTGCGGTTAGAAAACAAAACAAAAAATAATTATTAATAATTAATTTTATTTATAATAATAATAATATATTGTTAATAATAATAAAAACTATTTATTATGTTTTGAATAATAAATTGTTTGTTTAATTGTTTGTTTGTTTGTTAAATATTTTTTATTTATTTTTTTTTTTGATAAATCAAATCAATATAAATATGTAAATTGTTTTAAATTAAAATAATTTTTTAGTAAGAAAATTTTGTTTATTTATGTTTTAATATAATATTTTATTTTTGTAAAATCTAAATTTTTATAGAAATAAATGTCAAATGTTTAATAATTTATTATTAGTATTTTTTTGTTACTATTTTAATATTTATTTTTTAAAATCTTTTTTCGTATATTTAATATTGAATTATTTATATATTTTTTTATCAAAGATATCAGATATAAGTAAATAAATTATTATATTATTTTTACTATTTATTTCTTTATTTAAAATCTGTGAAATATGTTTTTATTAAAATTATAAATATAAAACAGGAAAATGTAATTTTTTATCATTTTTGTTGTTGTTATTGCACTGACTGTCTAATAGTCTTATTTGTTGTTAGTTTTATCCTTTTATTTTTTCTGTTTTATTTTTGTTTAATTTTATTTATTTATTTTTATGTATAA
Source organism: Oppia nitens (assembly GCF_028296485.1). Taxonomy (NCBI): domain Eukaryota; kingdom Metazoa; phylum Arthropoda; class Arachnida; order Sarcoptiformes; family Oppiidae; genus Oppia; species Oppia nitens. Next base: position 2,365,944 of record NW_026533190.1, read on the forward strand.
GCGATATATACTGTATATATATGTATAATATACACACTGTACACATAAAAATGCAATATTTGTTAGTATAATATATCGCAAAATAATCATAAATGTTGAATTTACTTTCAAGTTTGCCACCTTTAGTGATAGAGAGAGAGAGAGAGAGAGAGAGAGAGAGAGAGAGAGAGAGAGAGAGAGAGAGAGATTCACATTGCGCACCGGTATATAAATATAGTACATACCTGTGCTGTATTACACACACATACACACACACGGATATGGAGATCGCTATCTCGATACCAATAAATGTGTGTTTAATTATTCATTCAAATGATAAAATGTTAGTTATTTTCTCTACATATCCTCTCTCTCTCTCTCTCTCTCTCTCTCTCTCTCTCTCTCTCTCTCTCTCTCTCTCTCTCTCTCTCTTTCTCTCTCTTTCTCTAATCTGATTTTATTTTGTATATAATTTTATGTATATATATTGCTTGTGTGTTGTACTCTATATCTAATTTTTTGTGTGTCTGGGTATAGACTTTTCCATTACCAGACAAATTGTAAACAATAAAAAAACTTTTGTATTCAGTATAAAACAGTATTATAATTCAGTGTCACTTAGTTTAGGCATAATTTAGTTTCCATTGAGATCTCATTAACTATTATATCATGTATTAAATAACAAATTAGACATACAAAATGTTTTATAGCTTTTTTATTAGATTTTATTTTACATTTATTATACATTAAGCAACTTTTTCGGTCAATGTTTTTTTCTAGTCATATATATATAGTATTAATAATTTAGACAGGTATTTTTATATGTATGTATAATTTTCCTAGTATAATAATTTTTCTAAAAAAAAAATATTTTTGTTTATCTTTATTTTTCATAAAAAAATTTTAAAAACTAATTTTTTTTTATTAATGTGATATTAATTGAAATTTATTTTATTATTATTATGCAAATTTCATATATAAAAAAATTGTGAAACTATTGTATTGAAACTTTTTTTTCTATTAATGAATATATTTAGTTGATTATATCTCACTCTACACACACACACACACACACACACACACACACACACACACACACACACACACACACACACACACACACACACACACAATCATATTATAAATTGTTATAATATAATGTTTTTTTTGTTTGGGTAAAATATCAACAATTTTTGTTGTTTTTTCGGTTATTTTATATTTAATTTTTATATTAATAGCAAACATTTGCCTAACAATGGCAATATTTTTTTTATCAAAGAGAGAAAAAAACAAAATAAAAAAAGTATAAATCATTTTTACTAAACAGTTTATAGAGAGAAAAAAACATAACATAAAAAGGGTTTCTTTTCAAATATAGATATATATTAGTTATACTATTGTTTCAATTGTTTGGTATGCTATGCTATGGTTTGTTATTTATCAAACTTTTTCTAATATATATATATATATAATGATAACGAAGCTATTTATTGTTAGGAAGTTTATCTCCAATTTAAAAACGAAAATAATTATAATAAAAATTGAAAAATAACTAAAAGATTAATTATCATTATACGATACTATATGAGAGTGAGTGAGTGAGTGAGTGAGAGAGAGAGAGAGAGAGAGAAAGAGAGAGAGAGAAAGAGAGAGAGAGAGAGAGAGTTTACGGTCACACAAAATACAATAACTTTTTTTTAATCATTAGTCTCTCGCTATGAGAGAGAGAAACAATATATATATATAATATATATATATACAGTATAATGTATATGTATTTAATTTTAACTATATATATATATATAATTTTTTGTTTTCATCATTCATACAATAATTTTTTTATTACAATTTAAATTCATACCAGATTTGGATCTCGACTGGAGTTTTAAAGAGAGTTAAAAAAAATTAAAAGTAGAAACACATAACAAACAAAATATAATATACTGTACTGTACTGTACTGTATATTATAAACAATACAATACCTGTAGATTTTAACCTTTTGATTAAAAATGTTTTTTATATATTGTTTATTATACCGTATGATATCATAAGTTTATATTACTTTCCCCCCCCCTAATATTTTTTATATATAATATAAATTTAGTATAATATCTATATATATATACAGTATATACCGGTAATATCTATCAAAAATTTTTGAAAATGTTGTACAGGAAAAAGTATTTTTTCTAAATTTATAATTTTTGTTGTTGTTGTTGTCTAACATAAGCTATGCCCACACTACCTGAGTTCATGGGAAACAGGTAGCAAATATGAACGTACCTGAGCAACTAACCAACATCATCATCATCATCATCATCATAGTAGGATTACATAACATATAATATATATACAGTACAATTGTTTTCTATAACAGTGTAGCAAATTTCTAATTATCTATCATATAGTTTAACAAATACAACAATAACTTTTTTTTTTTAAATTTCCTCAATGTGTGGGTAAAACACTAGACACACACACACACACACACACACACACACACACACACACACACACACACACACACACATACACACACACTACTCAATGTAAAGGATAGGGAAGTCAGATTAAATACATACTGTACATACACACGGGTATGTCATTGTTATTTTGTGTGTATGGCTTTCTAATTATATGCACACACACACATACAAGGTATGGTGGATACCGGTGCTTAAAAATTAATAATTATATATATATATATATATATATTTGATACATACCTGCATGCCTTATAGATAACAAATATCTCGAACAATGCAATAACAATCATATTAAGACAGGACAGTGCCATCACTGGTGCCACCCATTGCTCCTCTCGTAGTGTAAAACCACTGACAGTATCCCTGGTTATGGTTGTTGATGTTGTTGTTGTTGTTGTTGTTGTGGTCGTTGTATTCATTTTTAATAATAAAAAACTTTTTTTTATTATTTCTTTAGCTGATAATCACCTAAAATATAATCCAAACAAAAAATAAATTGATTATTAATTTCATATTAAATTATAATGATTTTTATTTAAATAATAATAAATATTACAGATTTCCGTTTTAATTGTGTGTTTAACTAATACTTAAATATCTATCATAAATATTATATAAATAAATTTTTACAAAAATCTTATTTATTAGTGTTAAATATGAATAAATAAATAATTTGTTTTCATTATTATTATTATTATTATTTAATATTAATTTATTACTATTAATATGGTTTTTTAAAAGTTGCCAAATATAGCTATAAATTATATTAATACATAGATTGCCGGAAGCATTGAATAATAAATAAATATAAATATTTAAAATTATTAATAATTAATAAAATATTCATAAAGTTTTGTTGTAAAACTAAAAAAAAAAATTGTTGTAATAAAAATATTTTTAGGTTCATATATCAAATAACAACTGCTATGGATTGTATGTATTATTTAATATAATTTAATTAAATAGTTTACATATCAATGTTGTATGAAATTTATATTTGGGTTAAATATAAATATTTAAATACAATTTTAGTTATTAATAAAAATATTTTTACTTATAATAATATTTAATGTTTTATGCAAATATGCAAAACTATTTAAGAGAGATATCTATAATTAAATAATATAATTTGCTTTTAATACATGCAATGAATACATATATGGAAAATAATATTCAATATTACACACAAATATCAACTGATATTTCATGAATAATATTAATAAATAAATAAATGGTAATAGTTTTATATCATGAACTTAAAAATAATATATATATATATCTTTGTATTAAATTTTTTGTGGTATACTGTATAATACAATTTGTATAATACAAATAAGAAAAAATACATTAATCTAAATATCAGAGAGTATTGTATATATATATTGTACAGTAATATAGAAATTACTATACAATAGTTGACTACTAAATGCAATAAAACTAATAGTATTATTGTATTGATAGAAGATTGGACACCAAAATAGGTATTATAAGTATTATATTAGGCTTTAAAAGAGATACACCTCTCAAGCCATCTCTCTCTCTCTCTCTCTCTCTCTCTCTCTTTCTCTCTCTCTTTCTCTCTCTCTTTCTTCTCATCTCACAAGACATTGAAATGAAAAACTTTTGTCTAACCTTTTATTGTAAGCTAACCTTCCCTTATATATACTATAATATAAGTTATAAGACTCAATCTCTATTAGTATATATTGTATATAAAAAAAAGATAGTATTAAAAAATAACTGAAAGTTTTTTACCGTCTCTCTCTCTCTCTCTCTCTCTCTCTCTCTTAACAAAACTTTACTATTGATTTACAATGAAGTGCCAGTAATGAGTGAAAAAAATTATTACTCACTAAAAAAACAATATATAATATATATATATATATATATATATATATACTCTACTATTGTATTTTTACTACTCTATTGGCTATTTTAGTGATGATGAGAATAATAATAATAATAATACCTTTCCTCACTAGTAGTAATATCTATACATCATTGTACTGTACTATACACACACACTAACATATGGTATGGGTATGAAAACATACAATAGTTCACTACTACTGGTATTTGGAGTCATTAATAAACTTCATCAACAAATCAACGATTGATTTAATCAAATAATGACATAACATATATAGGGCTGGCGTTAGACTATATATCAGAGAGAGAGAGAGAGAGAGAGAGAGCCAATTAAAGTCAATTTGATTGAATGGCTGCTAACTTTTTGGGTGATTGAGACAAATGTCAAGTCCAGTAATTGGGAACGGGATTTATTAAGCTATATATATATACACACACACCTTATAAAGTAGTAGCATAACAAATATATATATAATAATAATAATAATAAACATGGTGAGTTATTGACCAGTCATGCATAAATAATTGCATAACACATCACTGTATACATACTATATCTATATACATATACGATATATATATTGTATAACATAATAATATAGATTATAAAATATAGTAATAAATAATATTAAGAATAATAATAATAGATGCCATAAATAATTTATATGAATTATCTATCTATATATGTATATTGAGTCTATTATTTAACAATTTGTTTTTTATTAGCCCATAAAATCATTTGGTATAATATCCCTATTGTTGTTGCTGTTGTTGTTGTAATATCATTTACTTTAGATATTTTAAATATTTAAACTAAAAAAACAACTTATAATTAACAATATGTTTGTTGTTTTTAATTTTTTTTGAAAAGTTTCATTTAACACCCAAAAAAACTTAACACTAACATATATATATATACACTATATATAAATTATATATTGTACAAACATATAAATCATAGCTAAATTTTATGCTATTATATGAGCATTAACTTTAATATTAGTATTATACCGGTATTATACTAATGTATTATTATTACTATTATTATATTTATATAAAAACAAAAAAAAACTTTTAATAGATATAGTATATAAATTAGTCTCAAAATTATTTGTTTTTTCAACATTACTACAAATGCTATGTTTTTTTAGCTAAGATTTTAGTTAATTTAAAAAAAATAATTATTCATATTTCAAGCGTAAATATCACTTTCATTTTGTATAAATAAATATAATATACAGTGTGTAATGATATATGAAAATAATTTACATATATTTAATTATAATTGCCTTTTAATACTCCATATATTTTTTTCACTTAATGGCTTAGTATTAGTAAGTAGTTTGTAATTAAAATATATTTAAACTATATAATAATATCTATAATCCTAATAAACATATGGTATATATATAAGTTGAATTTATTGATTATATACAGGTATTTAGGTTATAAAATAATGCTAAAGTAAATGCTATGTTTGTTATAATTAAAAAAAATTATCATTTAATTTCAAATGTGTAATAAATATGTATGAGTGAGTTATAAATAGTATTAATTTTTTTTAATTAATTTTTTTAAAAATAAAGTATCATAATATAAAATTACCTAGATAATATAGAGTAAATAATATACTGCAGTTTCTAATTTGCCATGACCATGTTAAAATTTAAAATCATTTTCATGTTAAGTGGTCATTGAACTTTTTATATATTATTATTTTTTTTTAAAAACATGTATTAAACTAAACAATAGCTTGTTGTATATGTATATAAATACTGTATATATATTTATATTTCAATGTCATGCATATAGTAATTATAATTTATCGCTTAAATTGTGTAACACATTGTATATTATTGATATTTATAATATATTATTATAATATATTGTATTTTTTTCAACCATGCTTAATTGATAGCAACAAAAAAATAACAATAATACCACTATGTAATATTGATAATAATTTAATTTTATGCTAATATCTAGTTAATCATTATTACTGTACATATATTAGTAGATTTTTTATGATAATTTACTTTTTTAATCAATTGATTTTTGTATTTATTTAGTTACGACTATAGAGTTATAAACAAAATTATAAACTATCATTAAATTTATATTTAAGAAAAATAAATGTAAAATTGTTAGTTATACTCTACTTATATTAAAATATAAACCTAAATACTTATTATTATTATACTATATTAGACTATATTATTAAT